>NC_054536.1:41245969-41263124 GCF_017654505.1 Polyodon spathula | reverse complement strand
CAGTAAAATTGGTTTTAAAGGACTTTTTTTTTGTTTTGTACCATCTTAACCAGCTACTTTAACCTGTACCAAGCCTTCAGGACAAATAAAATGAGCCGAAAATGAGCAAATCACTGGAGTCCTCCACGGATGCTTTTGAGCATGTGGATGTTTCACTCCACGTTCATTTTGAATTATTAATATTAATTGCTGGGTTTGTTCATTGTTACCCTTTTGTGATTAAAAATATAAATACATCTTTCAAACTGTTTAGGTATTAGTAGGCCAATAGCATTACCAACTTAATTCTGATGGAAAAAAGAAATACGTTGTAACAACTGGCCCCGTCAAGTATTTATTTTTTTAAGACATGGGTAATATCAAAAGTAAAAAGATAGTAAAAGCACAATCCATGCCACCGCCATTGTTTCGTACTGCACTGATACATACATGATCGAAATGTTAACATTATTCTGAAGTTTTGTAACAAACCTCATTATTAAACTTTAGTTCTTTATCTCTTCATTTGCGTGAGCTATCGTTTAAGTGTTGTTTTCTTTGTGATGTCACCACTGGCAGTCGTGGTGTAATTGCCTTGGTTGAGGTGATGGCGTCATTCCGTGCCCTGGTGTAGCCTCCCGTGCTGAGAAGAAGGGAGACGGAGTACAGACCGAGGCGAGCGTGGCAGCCGTAGCCGGGATTGAGCAGCGCCAAGCCGGACACCTCACCCCAGAAAATATGGAGGCTGCGGCACAGGAGCTGCGAGCCGGCTACAGGATCCCAGTGTTCATCGATCAGATTATCAACGACACGCTAGTGGTGACCCTCAGCCACGGAGACCACAGCTATACCGGAATATTGCTGAACTCTAGCAAAAAGTAAGGGTTTATATTCAATGATTAAGTAGATTAATTTCAGAATGTATTTAACGGAGATGGGCCTGTAAGCAGAAAGAAGGGTGCGACAGGCAAGAGCTACAGCAGTAGGCCCCGGAACAGTCATGGAGTGCATTCCAAGCTGAACATTTTATGTTTAGTTTAATTTACATGCAACATTATACACAATTTAGCACATTTCAGTTATTTAAAAGGCTCATATATGCCCACATGAGTATGATATAAAACACTTAAAGAATGTTTGTGTGTTGTGTGTATGTATGTGTTGTTTATATGTGTGTGTGTGTGTGTGTATATATATATATATATATATATATATATATATATAAATTAATCATACATGCATTTTGACTATTGGTCAATATTGATTATCTTGTTTATTTCTTTCCTTTACTAATTGTATTATAAAGTAAAGCACAATTGTAAGCACTTCGTAAACGTATAAAGCACAGTTGTCAGGTAGCTTTGTTGCACAGTTCATTCTGTAGAAACTTCAGTTAAGTTACCTACCCCTAAACAACACAAAAATATAACAAAAGAAAGTGCGTTCAACTTTTTGTTAAATTTATAAAAGCAAGTTAGAGTATGGGATTTCGTTTTGTAGTAACACAAGTTTCCCTGATAATACAAGCCAAGTTTTTAAGGAGTGTATGGGGATTTTCGTTTTTTGTAAGTAAACCACAGTTTCCCCTGATAGATGCCCTTAAACTAAGGCCACCCTGTTTTTTTATCTTCATAGCCGGGTTTATGGGAATTGATAGCCCCTTATAATTTTCCAAATCACTATGACAAATGGGTAATCATAAAGGTCATTACATACAAATGCTTTAAAATATATATATATATATATATATATATATATATATATAATAATATATATATATATATAAAATTAATATTGGAAAAAATATCCAAATATGAAGTGCAAAAGAAAAAATAATTTAATTTGAAATATACTATATATAAATTAACATTTGAAATATACAAATATGAAGTGCAAAGAAAAACGTTTAATATCATCAGCAATTTAGTTATGATAAATATTTAAGTAGAACTATTTGTTCTGTATTCCGCTCTGGGTATTTTGTGTAGCCTGGGAAACACAATTTTTAGCTTCGTGGGACTTTTTAAACATCACGTGTAACAAGGGTCAGCACATGGTAGGGTAATCTTTTGTGTAGCAATTCATCATAATTTTTAATTTAAGCATGTGATAATATAAACGTATATTGCACATATGGTAAGGATTAGCACTTTTTACATTACAGAGCTGTACTGTAGGTACTAAATGTTTAGTCTCTTGGCTGTTTTATAAAAGGGATGGTGCACCTTGCATGGTTACAGTTGGTCATTAGAACTGTTTTTTTTTTTATAGAGTGCTCTGTGTTATAATCTTGACAGTGTTAGTTGGTGGAATTAGCATTATAATAACCTTTGTTACTATGTTTCAGGATATTATTTTTTTTTGGGGGGGGGCTAACCTCAGAAAAGCACTGCTGCATTTGAAACTTAAATGAAATTTAATATTTCATGGGAATAAGTAGAACATGCCTAACAGTTAACACCCATACATTATAAAACCGAGGAGTGCTCAAGCAGTCTGATTTATCAGCTCGGCTTCAGATATGTTAAGCACATTGTTAATGAGTATTTTATATTTTAGTATGCAACCTTGTCTGGGTTGGGTCTCAATCTTCAATCAAGTTTTAACTGTTTATAAATTTATATATTTTGTCGAAATACACCTCTTTGCAAGAGTTCTCTTTGCCCAGATATTGTTGCAGTTTGTCTTTCTCGATCTGTAGACTCCCATCCCCCCATCTAGGAGTGTCTTCCTGAGCAGTAAATAATTTTTAATCCGATGTGCTTTAGAAGGAGAGGCAACTGAAATATATTATGGTTGTCTAGTTCTGGACAATGTGAGACATTTTTATACTAGCTATATTCTATGAAGTATTTAAATCGTTATGCACTAAACCAAAAAACACAAATACACAATATAGTGTAATTTATGGCCTTTTACTGCATTTGTTATGTGGTGTGTTTCTATGCTTTAAACACAGCTACAGCGTTAAGCTTTTGCACTATTACCAACAGTACCTGTATCTATAATAAACCGAGTCCAGCAAACTGCAGTACTATATGATACAAAAAAAGAAAGGTGTGGTTTAGAGTGATCAAGGAGATTGTGTCCTGTGGCCCTTTGTTTGGAGTTCACGGCTTTTAAGGGCTATAGCTATTGTGTTCAGTGGAGTATAGTTTATGATCTTATTAAACGTTGTAGGATGTCAAAAATCATAAGGTACATTCATATCCTAAACAGTCATGAATAAAGCATTGTTAGGAGTTCTTTGGAAAAGGACAATATCCTGCTGTGGCTAGACATCCCAACCCCCACTCTCTTCAGATGTGTGAGCATGCTCAGTTCATGAACAACTATTTAAAATGCAGGCTTTCTTTTTAAATAGTTTCATTAAAATAAGTTCTTCACGTAGGTTAGATTAGTTGCTTCTGTAGCTTAATTTAAATACTTTTTTTTGTTTTGTTTTAGTAAATTTTTTTTGTTTGTTTAATAGGATATGTTTAAAAAGCACAGTGAGCAAAATGGAAAACTGTTCACATTCTTGCATGTAGTGGAAGTGTTTATACTGCATATGTTTGTGAAGTAGAGGATTTGTCTATACTACTACTACTGTGTTTCTGGAAAGGCTAAAAAAGAAAGTGTGAATCTAAGGAAATTGTAGTCAGCATGCCCACTGTAGAGTGATTTATTTTGACTTTCCAAACAATTGATTGAAGGTCATTTACTGATACTGAAATCAGGTTGAACTGTCACAGTCTTTTCTTAGTTTGGTTTTCCTGTGTGTCAGTTTTGTGTAGGTGTCCGTTGGTGTGTACATACTGTACGTATGGTGGTCTTGTTTTCATTTCAGTAGCATATATCTTGAACCACTAATTCAAGTTATCTTTAGAGATGGGAGGGGACGGACGGACTTGGTTTAGCACAAATGAAATATCAGAAACTGGGAGTACTTGGAGGCATCTGTCTGTCCATCTGCTTTCTTAAATGTATAGATACTGTACATACTATGGATGTACATGTAGGCCATCATATTATGGTGATTTGTTTATTTTTGATACTGTTGCTGTAATTTCATGTTATATCTGTGGCCTTGTAATATATACTGTATAGTGGCGGCACCTGTATATAGCACAGTACTGTACACAATGTCATTTTAATGAACATTCTTAAGGGTATTGCATCAAGGATTGCTTGGTATAGTCATGGTAAAGAAAGCCTCCTGAAAATATATTTAACATACTGTGAATTGTTAAATAAGATTAGGAAAAATATATTTTTTCTTTTATGAGCAGAAAGTGTTAAACACAATTGTCTAGTCAAAAGTTTCTTGATTACAGTGTCCTTGCAGAAAAGTCTACTATGGATCATTAAGGGTGAATTTGTATGGAAGTGTCTGAACTAGTGAAACATGAACACTTGCATTGTGCAATGTGCTTTTTTGTGTGTGTTTGAGAAAGACAGTTGAGGATGGCCCTATTAAAAGAAATCAGGGCTGCTTCATTCCAATGCATGTCAGCACATTTTAAATGACAGCTGTGTGTTTCTTGCAAGCACTGCCTGCTCGTACATAGTTCTTAGAGGCAGCGTCCCTTCCACCTAAATTGCGCATTTTATTTCCTGGTATTGAAGAAGATTCAGTTCTCTAACCGGGTAATACATGTTCTCTCTATGGCGCATACAGAAATGGATAATTGTGAACTGGAACTTCAAAAGTGGTTTATGGTAATACATTTTAAGGAAGGAACTAATATTTCTTGAGACTTGACAGAGAAGCACTGCTGAACAATCCAAGGCTGGGATTAAGTAATGGCCAGTAAGCTTTACAAACACTGTAAATGTTTTCCCTTATTGATCACTTGCTACAGTACAACATGGTAAATGGTTAATTTATCAAATGTCTTTCTCATCATGTCCATTGACAAACAAAGGAATGCAATTACAGATAGGTGACATACTAAGAAAAGGGAATATCATTTATTAAATTATATGCTGTGATTCTTTGTTTTGAGGAAACATTTGCACAGTAAATCTCACGTTTGGTTGTAGGCTAATATTTTTTATATTTGTTTTCAATTAATAATGCTTTTTTAAATCATTTCTCACTATTTTTTTTGTTAACCATATATTTTTCTTTTGAATGCAGGACTGGGTTGTTTTGTCTTCCAGACATATTATCAAGTCAAGATGAGCCTCCAGTACCAAGCAGCAGCAACAGTAATGCTGTTTCCCATGACAACATGTGTTTCCAGCCACCCACTAAGACTGAGCCACAGCCATGTAATAAACATACTCCCAAACCTACAGAGAACATGTCCATTTCTACTCCTTTTACTTTGCCTGGAGCACTGTCTCAGTACCCTCCATATTTTGAAGGGGCTCCCTTTCCACAGCCCCTGTGGGTAAGACAGACATATAACCAGTGGGTCCCACAACCTCCTCCAAGGGTAATCAAAAGAACCAAACGACGAAACCGTGATTCTGCCAGAATGACTGTGAGCACTATTAGATTGCGGCCCAGGCAGGTTCTTTGTGAAAAGTGCAAGAACACTTTAAACAGCGACGAGGACAACAAAGATGGAGACAGTTCCAAAGCTGCTAAAAAGGAGAACACAGATGTGAAAGAATCAAAGAAATGGGAGGAGATGGACAATGACAGCAAAAAGTGTAAAAAGGAGAAGAAAGAGGAAGAGGGCTTTCCAGTTGAACTTGTTCCCCATAGTCCAGTTATCAAGATATCTTATAGCACTCCACAGGGCAAAGGAGAAGTGATCAAAATACCTTCAAGAGTGCACGGTTCAGTTAAACCATTCTGCCCCAAACAGTTAATGCAGAATGGAGGCGGCCTTGAGAGGGACGAAGAATGTCAAGAAAACAAAAGTCTTCCAGACAAACCAGCAAATGGCCCAGCTGCTTCAATTCCAAAACTGAAACTAACCAGGCCTTTGCATTTCAATGCAGATGTCCCACCTCCAAAAATAAGGCTTAAGCCCCGAAGTAGTGGTGGAGACAGCGTTTCTGTATATCAGGCTGAATTTGTTAACGATCCACAGAGACAAATTAAGACCAGATCGCGGTCGGTTCATGCTGATATTCATTCAGAAGACTCTGCTGAAAGGAGCTCCCTCGAATTGTCCTCGGGAAGCTCTGGAGACGAGGACGGATTTAATAAGCAACACGATGACATAGAACAACATGGCGATTTGACTCTGCTGCTCAATTTTCGTAAGAGGAAAGCAGACTCGTCTAGTTTGTCAGTCTGTAGCAACGATAGTCTGGATGAATCAAAATCTTCCAGCTCAGACGGTGCATCTCCGGAACTCTGTGATTTTGCCCCTGGAGAGGACATCTCTGTTTCCTCCTCATCAAAAGATGAGCAAAAGACTGTGCCGCCCCTAACGGTTCGATTGCACACCAAGAGTGTCACAAAGTGTGTCACAGAAGAAGGTCAGACTGTTTCAGTAGGAGATATAGTGTGGGGTAAAATTCACGGCTTCCCTTGGTGGCCTGCCCGTGTTCTTAGCATTAGCACCAGCAAAAAAGAAGACGGCGAACCACTGTGGCAAGAAGCAAAGGTCTCCTGGTTTGGTTCCCCCACAACATCTTTGCTCTCTGTGTCAAAACTTTCGCCATTCTTAGAGTTTTTCCGTTTGAGGTTTAACCGAAAGAAGAAGGGAATCTATAGGAGGGCTATTGCCGAAGCTGCCAAGGCAGCTGAACATTTGACACCAGAAATAACATCTCTCCTCACACATTGTGAAACGTAGGTATGTAGTATGCTGTACAAGTACACTGAAATAGCTGATGGTCATTTCTCAAGTAATTTAAAACTCAATGGGTTAAAAAAAAACAAAAACTAAAAAAAAACTTTGTAGTCCCACTGAATATTAGAAATAGGGCAGCTTACGCAAACAGCGATCACTTTTTTCAGTTCAGCGTCAGAGTGATTTACACCAGTTCATGTCTCATCCAAACAGAAATTGTAGCCGTGTGGTAATTCTATGACTAATGTTTTGTACCCTGCTCATGTTTAGGCTGTTTATACCCTCTCTGCACTTACCACAGTTCTGCTGTCTTGGCTCCTTATTGTATAATAACAATGCTTTGAGGTGGCCTGGGTTTTCAATTCTGTATAGCCTGGGGATATTGCTGATCCTCTTTTGCTAACACTGTACTGTAGTTGGCTGCTGATCAAAAGCTGGCATTTGGCATTTTATGACTCATGTGAGATCCTGCCAACTACCCTCGCTGTTATGCCTTTCCCAGTGTAGGCCCTTGTAGATTATTATTATTATTATTATTATTATTATTATTATAATTTATTTATTCGCAGAATTTATTTATTAGCAGATGCCCTTATACAGGTTAACTTGCGGTAGTATCACATTACAAAGTATGATATTACAGATCACAGCAGTTGTAAAATCAGTAGTAAGTAAGAGCAAATTCAAATGAGAGAAAATAGAAAATACCTTAGATAATTACATTTGAGAGCGATTACGGCTAAGAGCAGTTAAACTTAAAAATGTTAGCAGTTAAGTGCCAGTACAAGATGTACTAATACAGTTGTTTGCCATATAGTCCAGTATAGTCGAGAGTTGTGAGATTTACAGATGCTATGTGAACAGGTGTGACTTGAGGAGGCGCCGGAAGGTGGTCAAGAACTGAGCCATCCTGATGTCCGTGGGTAGGTTGTTCCATCACTGAGGGGCAAGGTTGGAGAAGACGCGTACTCTGGAGGTGGGGGTACAGCTAATTTGCTGGTGGTAGAGGAGCGGAGGGGGTGAGAGGGAGTGCAGGGAAAAGTAATACTCTGGAGGTAGGAGGGGGCAGAAAGGTCGAGACAGCGATAGGCAAGCACAAGAGTTTTGAATTGGATGTGAGCAATGATAGGGAGCCAATGGAGAGAACAAAGTAGCGTACGAGAAACATGGAAGGGAAAAGACAAGGCGGACACCAGAGTTTTGGATGAGCTGGAGCAAACAGATAGCAGATGCAGGGAGGCCGGCCAGGAGGGAGTTGCAGTAGTCAAGTTCAGGACAGTATCAGAGCCTGAACTAGGAGCTGTGTGAAGTAGTTGATAAGGAAGGGGTGAATTCTGCATATGTTGCTGAGGAAAAAGCGACAGGAGCGTGCCAGAGTAGAGACGTGCTGAGAGTAGGAGAGGGAGGGTTTGAGGGTGACCCAGAGTTTCTTGGTGGATGAGGGTGAGAGAGGGATGTGGATTCAAGAGGAATAGAGATAGAGAGATCAGTGGTGGGGGAGGAAGAGGGCGGGAGAAAAGGTCTGATTTGGAGAGGTTGAGTTTAAGATAATACGAGTGCATCCAGGAGGAGATGGTCAAGAGACAGGTAGATGAGAGGAGATGTGAGAGTTGGGGGGGGGGGGGGGGGGAGGGGGGGTTTGTAGAAAAACAGTTTTTTTGTAGAAAAAGTCACACAAGTGTTAACTGTAAAACAAGCTGGAATTGTGATTCCTGGTTGGAGTTTAGAAGTTTTCTGTGTGTGATGTTAAGTAGCTTTTTTAAAAGAAGATTCAGACAGGAAGAGCACTGCACTAGCCTTTTATTTTGAGCAAAATAAATCATAATTTGTGATCAATTATTTAATTGTGTGTGTGTGTGTGTGTGTGTGTGTATATATATGTGTGTTATATGGTATATATATCTATATATATATATAATCTATATATATATATATATATATATATACACACACACACACACACATGCATACAGTGCCTTGCAAAAGTATTCAGACCCCTGACCAATTCTCTCATATTACTGAATTACAAATGGTACATTGAAATTTCGTTCTGTTTGATATTTTATTTTAAAACACTGAAACTCAAAATCAATTATTGTAAGGTGACATTGGTTTTATGTTGGGAAATATTTTTAAGAAAAATAAAAAACTGAAATATCTTGCTTGCATAAGTATTCAACCCCCACACATTAATATTTGGTAGAGCCACCTTTCGCTGCAATAACAGCTTTAAGTCTTTTGGGGTAAGTATGTACCAGCTTTGCACACAGTGTCGGAGTGATTTTGGCCCATTCTTCTTGGCAGATTTGCTCCAGGTTGTTCAGGTTGGTTGGACGACGCTTGTGGACCGCAATTTTCAAATAGTGCCACAGATTCTCAATGGGATTGAGATCAGGACTTTGACTGGGCCACTGTAGGACATTCACCTTTTTGTTCTTGAGCCACTCCAGTGTTGCTTTGGCCTTGTGCTTGGGATCATTGTCCTGCTGAAAGGTGAATTTCCTCCCAAGCTTCAGTTTTTTAGCGGACTGAAGCAGATTCTCTTGCAGTATTTTCCTGTATTTTGCTCCATCCATTCTTCCTTCAATTGTAACAAGATGCCCATTCCCTGCTGATGAGAAGCATCTCCCACAGCATGATGCTGCCACCACCATACTTCACTGTAGGGATGGTGTGTCTTGAGGCATGGGCAGTGTTAGGTTTGCGCCACACATAGCGTTTTGAGTTTTGGCCAAAAAGCTCTATCTTGGTCTCATCTGACCACAAAACCTTTTCCCACATCGCAGCTGGGTCACTCTCATGCTTTCTGGCAAACTCCAGACATGCTTTCAGATGGTACTTTTTGAGTAACGGCTTCTTTCTTGCCACCCTCCCATACAGGCCAGTGTTATGCAGAGCTCTTGATATGGTTGACTGGTGCACCATTACTCCACTCCCAGCCACTGAACTCTGTAGCTCCTTCAAAGTGATTGTTGGCCTGTCTGTGGCTTCTCTCACAAGTCTCCTTCTTGTTTGAGCACTGAGTTTTGAGGAACAGCCTTTTCTTTGCAGTGCCTGGGTGGTGTGATGCTGCTTCCACTTCCAGATTATTGATCCAACTGCGCTCACTGGGATATCCAAACACTTGGATATTATTTTGTACCCTTTCCCTAATCTATGCATTTGTATTACTTTATCTCTAACTTCTGTAGAATGCTCTTTGGTCTTCATTTTCCTTCAGATTCACAGCCTTACCAATGATCCTTCAACAGTGGGGTTTTTATCCAGAAAATGTGACAGCAACTTTAATGGTTCACAGGTGGAGGCCAATAGTAAGGTAATTGTGTCCTCGTTAGGGCAGTTTCTTTCATCGGTGCAAACTGGGATCTTCCACAGCACAGGGGTTGAATACTTATGCAAGCAAGATATTTCAGTTTTTTATTTTTCTTAAAAATATTTCCCAACATAAAACCAATGTCACCTTACAATAACTGATTTTGAGTTTCAGTGTTTAAAAATAAAATATCAAACAGAACGAAATTTCAATGTACCATTTGTAATTCAGTAATATGAGAGAATTGGTCAGGGGTCTGAATACTTTTGCAAGGCACTGTATGTGTGTGTGTGTGTGTGTGTGTGTGTGTTGTGTGTGTATGTATGTATATATATATATGTATATGTTTGTTATAGTCCAGTATTATAGAAACAAGAGCAACGTATTTCTTGAAGTTTATAAAGCAAGCTGCATTCATAACTTTCAGTGTGGGGTTACAAAATAGCTAAAAGAGTGGACAGCTTTTCTCACATTTTATATTTTCTGGTAAATCTTACTGTCTGTACTTTTCAAAATCCACAAGCTCTGCCTAACGCAACATAAAAAATGCTTTTGTCAGCATCATTGTGATTTGTCATCGCGGCAGGCAGTTTTCCATAAAGTAATTTAACGTCTTTTAAGTTCTTCTTTCCATACTTGAAGTCTTAAATGCCTGGCATCTCAGGAAATCAAGATATATTTAAAGGTACAAGCCCACTATAAAACTATATGCTTAGGGTACATCGTTGTTTGTAAGATTTAATAATGTGCCCTATTTTAGAATCCATAATACACTGCAGTAAGCTATTCCAGAGTGTTGTAGCACTGCGACTAAAAGCCCAACCCACCTCCCCCTCGTAATTCTTAGCAAACCAAGTCCGAAGAGGTCAAGAACAGACGCTGGAGTCTGTTGAAGATTTTAAAATTGATTTGTTGCCTGTTATCTTGTTAATCTCAATGTTGTGCTTTGGATTGTTAGGAGGCAGTTTTATCCTGTAAATTTTATAGTACAATTAATGTAAGCCATTGCAAAATTGACTTGACATGCAAGTTTTCAGTCATTGTTTCCTAATGAGCCCTCGCCTTCCAGGGGGTGAGCATTGTTTATAGGTTACCAAGTAACCAGCTATAAAAATATGAACCACTTTTTATTTGACTACATGCAGGTGTGTCTTGAAAGAACTTGACGTACGCATTTTATTTTGGTTTCATCAAATATATGTTAAAAATTAACCTAAAAACATGCACCTGTTGCGTTTCTATGTATCCGCATATTTTGTCTATTTATAAGAAATGTATTAGTCTTCGACAATTAAAGATTGGCATATGGTTATTTATCCTCTATAAATATATCAATGTCACATTGTTATAGATATCTAGAACATTGATTAACCAATTGTGAATAAACTTGGCAAGGGCATTTCCACTCGCAAGTTTGAGAGTATCTGGTTCTGGGTCACAGTTACATTTTTATTTAGAGACCTGATTTTTCTAGTTGTGATGCAGTTTGGTTTGGGCATTCTTGAGCAAACATTTGAGAGTACTATAATCTACAAAGGCCTCTGTACATCCATGTGTTTCCATTCATACATGTAAATGCGTACTGTGTATGTAGGTCATGGTGATTTAATTTTCAGGATTCAGATTGCTGTAATTTTACATTTAATCCTGAGGTTGGCAATGGTTGTTACCAACATTTATTTGTTAATTCAAACTGTTTTGGAAAATTCAAATTAACTACATTAGTTTTCATCTATTGCAGTTCAGATGATTTTATCATTTAACTGTTTGGCCAGCATAGCTGGCATTTGATTGAGGGAATTGCTAAAGGCCAAACTAAATTGCTGTCGGAAAACAAATCTACAGGTTGTGTCTTGCTCGTTAGATTTGTTTTCTCATGGTATAGCAATTGCTTTATATGAATATGAATAAGAAGTTAATGAAATACATATTTACTTTAGTTTGTTGTTGTACCTAAAAGATGCAATAATGCTGCTTTCCTAAAATTGGGTGAATTTGGACTATAGTTCAAACTACAAATACAGTATCCACTGCCAAGAATGAACTCAGTGTTGTAAGAGCTTTTCTAAACTTGTTTATTTTAGGTAAAGTATTAGTTACATTTTAGTGTCCATCTTCCAGGTCTTTGACTGATGGCTTCATGGGGGGGGGTAACCTTTTTATTTATGAGCTGTATGAAGAGTTGATTAATTCGTTTGATTTATTTGTTTTCCTGTTCCCCAAAGCACACAAAAAAAGGGGTTTGTCTTGCATCATTAAATTAGAGACCCTGCTTTATAGTTCTTCTTTATCTGTGTTCTTGGTTACTAATTCCATGTATCCCTTCTTTCTATTCAAGGAAACCAAAGACAGGAGCACATCTGTCCTCCTAGGGTTTCTGAAGCCTATGAACATCCTGCTGTGCTCCCTAGGAAAGCCTAGTGTATTGCTAAGGGAAGTAATCCTTGTCATCTTTGAAGAATGCTGAAAGCCTGGGTTAAAGCAGAGGTAGCAAGGGAGCAAGGTCAAGAAGGAGCATCTCAAGGACAACTTTTAAAAATTATTTTGTAGAATTTACTAGCGCATACTTTATATTGATAGAGTGAATAGCCCTACTACAACTCGGAATGTATTTATTATCCGCAACACTTTACTCAACCTTTTTACTGTCTGTTTGCTGCTGCTTATTTTAGCTAAAGGTTCATTCACACAATTGGTGCACATGCAACGTGAACTAGGGAATGAGTTGTGTTTATACAGAAGAGATCATTTGTTATCCATATCTCTGTTCCTGATCAGTACTTAAAAGCAACAAAAAGAAGTCTTAACTACTGCTAAGTTATACTGTACTTCTGTCACTTTACAAATTTGGGAACTGTGTGACATTGGTTTTGTGAAATCATATAACATTTTAGTAGGTTTTAAAATACAGTATTCCTATTTTGTTGTGCAAATTAGCCATATTCAGAACAACATTTGTTTGAATACTGTATTATATACTCCTATATGAATCTCTCTCTCTCGATTCAGTTCTAAGCAAAGCAGTTTATTTAGCAGTAGTGTTTCCTTTCGTTTCCTAGCACTATTTTGCTGATTTTTATATTATTTTTTTTTTTTCCTCAAGTGTTTCCCCAGAATAAATCACTGGTTGTTTAACATGTATGAAGTAAGAAACATGCATCTGGATTTGTATAAAATGATATTGGAATACTGGGAATGCAAACACCAATTCATTTTAAAGAGGGAGGGAATCTTCAGAAATGCTTCAAATAGTTTTTTTTTTTTTGTTATTTTCATTCTATTTCAGTTCCTCTTTTTTTTTTTTTTTTTTTTGAGCAAATGTAGGACAAACAAATAATTTGTCATAGAGCTTGAGGAGGCGAGAAAAAAAAATACTGCATATTTAAAGCTCAGTTATTGCACTGCCCTAGAAATGGTTAGGGTTTTTTTTTTTTTGTCTTGTTTTCTAGGAGTTGGATAATGTTCACATGTTCTTGCTGGTTCACTTATACACTCTGATGGTGTGTGGTTACTGGAATGAGCAGCTACTTCTATTGCCTTGGCAATAAACTAACTTGCTGTGACACTTTTGAATTAAGTGAGCTATTTTTATTTTACTGTATATAAAATAAACTATACAAGCAATACAGACCATTTCAGTGTCTCTCTTTGATCTTTAAACTTTTAAAGGGTCTATTTGTTCTGTGTTTAACATATATGTAACTAGCTTATTCCTAAAGTACAGTGTTTGCTGGAAGTGATCACATTTTAAATTTGATATTAGTGGCAACTGCATGTTTACAAAGCAAGTGAAAGGAGATTCCTGCTCTTTGACAGAATTGTCCACCATATTTAGTTGATGTAATCTGATCTACCTTGTTGTTTTGTTTCTTTTTTTGGCTTTTCCATGCACCCCGCAAATGTAAAACAGTGTTTTGCTATCTGTGCCAGTAGATTAACTTACAAATGCAGTTCCAGCATCTGTCATGCACGTGACGGACCGGACCCTATGTCTAGCGATCAGGTCAGTTGTGGACCCCACATTGTAGATTGTAGATTGAGTATTTCTCGTCGCTGATCAAACCAGGAACTTTCAGCATTTGTATATGGTACACCCAGTGGAGTGATCTACTAAACTGAATACTTTGGTCTTTAGAAAAAATATAAACAATGACCATTTAAAGAAAGTACCCTAAAAGGCAGTTATGTATTGTAGGAAAAGTACACACAATGTTCATTATACAGTTGTGCTTTATTTAGAAGAAAGAAGAATAACAAGCTTTTATGAACACTCATATAAAGTGCTTTTTTGTACAGGTGATATTTGGACATTGAACCCTTTAAACTATTGATAGATTTGCATACTAAATACCATGGGTGTGTTGGTAATTGCCGTTCCAAGATTAAAATATTACCTTTGCCACATGCTTGCAGACAAGGCACCAGCATTACTGTTTGAACATAGGAGTGTAAAGTGTTGCACAATATGTGTTGAACCAGTTTACAAAGATTGACAGCATCACACCCTTTAAATAAATTACGTGTAGTTTGTCTAACCTTGTATTGTTGAAAAATCTAACTGGGTGGTTCGTATGTCTTTTATATACTGAGCTATCAGTAACTTCTTTTTCTGAAGGGCTTGTTGCAACATATGCCAAAGGCAGATGTATTCTTTGTGCATTATCATGACACGCTGGAACACAGCTTGAACTACAAGAACTTCACATGAAGATGTTGATTTTTGCATGTTGTTGACAAATGATGGTGTCAAGTTTCTGGAATGAAACCTAAAGTTTTCTAAATAGTTAGCGATCTTTAAATGTCCCCAGAGTTGTTTCAGAGAAGATCCAAAACTATAACTGGAAATTGGTGACATTTTTTGAAGGCTTTTTACTTTTAAACAAGCAAGACTTTTAAGCAAGCAAAAGTTGTCTTGTATTACTCTTACCCCAGGCTATATTCCGAAATACAAAATACACTTTGTTAAAAGCATGGTTGCATATTTCAATTTGAGAAGCCTATTATTAAAGAAACCAAGTTGTGAACAGTATATACTTGAAGTTGCAGTGTACTAAAGCAAATGGGAAGCAAGCAATCCTTTACCTTTAAGATGCGCTGTCCCTGCTGGTGACCAACTTCCCTTTCCTGTTTTATTTCGATGTCAGGTGCCTGCAACTTTTTATGTCCACCAGTCTGATCTACATGCTTGTTTTCTGATTTTAGTAGCAGCACACATCTTTGAGTACATGATTGGTTCCCATATCATGTATTTATTCCATACCAATTTCTGGGCTAAAGTACTGATAAGCAGCCATGGAAGCAGACAGTTAAATTAGCATGTCCACTTTGGGTTGCTGTATGAATTACAAACCTTAGTAGAGCTATTGGTGCTATTACTTAGTAGCTTTACTAGAGATAGTAGCTCATACAGTATACACATTTTCTTGGTACCTCTGGCTTAACTAAGTTAAATCTAGGCTAAGTCATTATGTACAACCCGTAATGATTGCTTTTTGTTTTGCTTCACCTTCCTCCCTCGTCGGTCGCCCCCTGGATCATAGGTGCCGGCTATTATATGCGCTCGCCGGTGCACTCTTCCGGCCGACCCGCGACTGCGCGGGGGGCGCTGCCACACAGTCCTATGCGCGGTACTTCTCCTCTCGTTATTGCCTCGCGTGGGCCGCGGTCTCGCTACGACGCGCGCGGCATTGCTTCACTGCGACGCTGGCGTGCGCGGCGCCGTCGGGCCCCGGCGCCGGCGGGAGCGGCGCATCGGCCGCGCTGACGCCCGCCCTCGCGCCGCGGAGCGGCGCGCCTCCTATCACCTCCCCACGCATCTCTGCGGTCAGAGTGCAAGCGGCGGGCTTTCACACCTTTTGCCTTTATTTAACCCTTAAATTTTTTTTTATGTGACTATCTGAAGTTTCATTGGTTGCACCAGATTTTATTTAGAGGCTTAGTAGCAAAGGGGGTGAGTACATATGCACGCACCACTTTTCCGTTATTTATTTTTTAGAATTTTTTTAAACAAGTTATTTTTTTCATTTCACTTCACCATTTTTGACTATTTTGTGTATGTCCATTACATAAAATCCAAATAAAAATCCATTTTAGTTCCAGGTTGTAAGGCAAACAAAATAGGAAAAATGCAGGTCAATACTTTCGCAAGCCACTGTAGCGTGTGCTTGTCCAAAACACATAGGCAACTAATAGACAGACTGGTTGTGACAGGCCCATTGTTCAGAGATATTTACTTACCAGAATAGTAATTTCAAAAGGGTCCTGGGAAGAAAGATGTCTATGGTACAGTACATGTAAACAACCAAACCACTTAAAAACTAATTGTTTTTAATCTTTTTTTGTATGTCCATTTTGTGCACCTCTGCGGGAGCATTTGGCTGGAGCCCCAGAACTGCATGGCTTTTATCTTCCATTATTAGCCCCTGAAAATATTGTGCACAGTGAATTTGCAAAGAATCTATAACACAGTTGTCTTGTCAGGGCACCAGTCTTTCCTGCTGGGGTTATATTGTGGGATCTGTTTATTTTCATATTGTGAGAAGAATACCTTCTTTAAAACTATTTGAAGTGCACTCACTGCGAATATATTAAAGTACATTTCTTTTCTGTCTACTTAAAACATTTTAAATGGTTCACATGGGAGACATAGTGGTTGGGATTGTTCTGTCTATACACAGTTTTCCATCTTAAAAATATTTTGGGAACTGAAAAATGAGTGTGTGTTTGGAATGTGTACTGTAACAATGGTGGGCATTAGTGGATTGAGAGCTGATTTCGTATGCAAAAAATAAAAGTTGCTTTCAGCTTCTTGCAATTTACTGTGAAAAAATAGGCATTTTATTTTTCTTGCAGTCTTTCACAATGGCTGCGTTCCTAAATTCAACGCTGAGACGCAACAACTCTAAAATCGTTCCTACATACCGTTAACTGTAATTCAGCTCATGTATATGCTTAAATGCCCCTTTGTGGGCTAGCATATATAAGACAAACAAACAAACAAAAAAAAAAAAATATATATCAGAAAACAAAGCTGCAATCAGAAATAACAATATGGATTATGTCACTGTGAGACATTACAAAGCCATGAATCATGGCTCTGCTTCAAGTTTAAAGTTTATAGCGA
>NC_054536.1:41089969-41245469 GCF_017654505.1 Polyodon spathula | reverse complement strand
AAGGGGGCATTGTACATATTATAGTCCTCATAACAGAAAATACTAGGATCACAACAAAACAAAACTTTGATCACTGTGCTTAACATTTACCTTGCAAGTTGGGCCAGTGTTTAGAAAGCATAAAAGTACACCTGCATCTGTATCCCGATTCTGTCTCGCTTGCCCAGTCTGAAGAAGCACTTTACTTTGTTGATCCTGTTTTTTATGTTAATCCCTACTGTCCCACACATCACTTTCCATTTTATAAATCGGTGCAAGACAAAACACGTTGTGATATTTATTTCTAATATTTATCAACTGTGTAAATTATGGCGGACACTAACGTAAATGCTTGCCTTCAAATATATGTGCAGCAATGGTCGTTCGAATATTTAGATAGTTTCTCTGAACTTAAGAAAATAATAATTACACCATGCTGCTGTTTTCACGTTTCACTGCTAACGTCTTCTCTCGTTGATCAACCAATGAACACTGACACAAAGCGAAATGGGCAGAGATTTGTGACGCATGCCAAAATGAAATCTAATCAGAATGAAAGCTCGGCCAATCAACATGCAGTGATTATACTGACTTTAATGGTTGCCAATAGCAGCTACGAGACAGAGAAGCAGTATTAGGAAACATTGCGCTCGTGTGAATGAACGGAATGCAAGCGCGTTGGATGAAAAGCAGATTAAATAAGTCCTGCTTCCCAGTACTGGCATTAAAATAAGACCCTGCATGGAGTAGCGGTGAGTACTGGCATAATTGCTCCCCTGGGAACATGCATTTAGCAGCTAAATAAATAATGGAATAAAGGTGTTAACATTAGAAAATGAGAAACAAACAAGAGATCCTGAATGATGTTATTATATTATTTGGTTCTAGTTCTGTAAAATAAATAAAAAAAGAAAGAAAGAATAGCTTCTACTTTTGATTACGAGTCGTTCTTTGGTTTAAGAATCAGTGGAACAACGATGTTTTAGTTGAAAATGATTTAAAGAGCTGCATGTGTGTTTTACAGATATTGCAGTGTCATAGGTGATTCATCAATCGCTTGAATTGCTCAATTGACCAATTAGCTCATATATCAAAACACCAGATACAATGAGAATGCTTTTAACAGACCAAATAAAAGAAGTGATAAAAATTAAACTTACCAAAGCCATTGTATTTCTCCTGAAAGAACAAGAGGGGAAAAGCAAATTAGATCCAAGAACACTAACTGAAAAATGAAGGCTCCAGTATCTTAAAATATGTTCAAGTTGACACTAAATAATAGTCTTCCTGTTAACACATATGCCTTATGAGAAAAGAAAGAAAGAAAAACCCTGTATATAATAGTGTAGGCACGCTCCTGATACTCCTTGGAGCGGTCTTTAAGCACAGAGCAAGCACGGAAATAAACAACTGGGATTGCAACATTTAACAGAGTTGATATTTTCACACAGACTGATTAAATAACATTTTAAAATCGAATGTGGTACAACACTAATCCCAAACAATATATCTGCAATGGATCCAACTCTTACCTGCACAGGATTCCCTTGTGAGAGACTGGGCAGCAGGACTGCTACCATGGCTAGCACCAGTGTTCGACCCATCCTCAGTTTCTGTTGTTCTGTTCTGAGAAGTTCAAGGAGCTCCTTCTTCTTTGAAAGTAGCTTGATGTTTAAACCCCACTGAACAGGGTCTTATATACACACAGCCCTGGGTGAGCCCCTCAAGACAGCTGAAGGTGGAATTACTGGGCCAACTTGAGTCACTTGGTCAAGAGTTTAGTTTGTTTACTACAATTTATTTATGTATTTCTATGTTTATTTATTTATTCATTGATGTGTTTGCTAATCGGGTAAGGTCACTGGAACTTCCCTTAAACTACAGCCAAAACCTAGTAGGATTCCATTATAATCCCAGTATTAGGTAGGTACTATCAGAACCATTAGCAGACGACAGCAATACTGGCAATGACAATACAATGTATTTCTTACAGTCTTCAATGGCAGCAAAGACAGACAGACCGCACCACACTGGCAATACCATGGCCCTGTACTAACAGGCAAAGATAACACAAATACAGTAAAGTGCATTACAATGGGATGAGGCTGCTCTATCTAGAATGCTACCACATTGTGTGCCAGTGACTGCCAAGACTGGTTCGACTGTTCATGTAAAATGAAGAGCCAATGTCCTAACCCATTGGTTCTGTACTGGTAGTAATTAAAGGATAATATTTGGGGGAGCACTGCACTTGTGAGGCAGTTTGCTTTTTAAAATCTTAAACATGTATTTGAAGAAGGGATGATTATCTCTTCAGGGAAACCAAGATATTTAATGTAAAAGCAATGGGGTCTAAGTCGGGTGAAATGTACAACAATTATTCTCAATAAATGTATCTGTCGCACTACTTGATGGAGGGCGTTGCATATTGATGGTAGTGTGTGCTTTGAAGGTTACAATAGCAGTGATATGGTATTCGATCACTTAGTTTGCTGAAGATCTCCTATTTGTTAACAATAAGGCTTGTAATTAATTTGACCTATTCACTAAAATGAGTGAATAAAGGGCTGTTTCGTTTGATTTTAAAATCAACTGCTTTAGAATAGAAAGAAAATTGTAATTAAATATCTTAAATTAATGCTTGACATACATTGAAATACAGAGTCACAGCAACTTGACAGGTGTCCATACCGGGCCCTGAGGAGTTAAAGGATTAACTCTTTCATTTGCTTCAATCATAATCCACCCAGATTAATATAAATCTCATCTGCTAACCCCACCTCTGAGTGCTCTGGTAATCTGTTGTCACACATGTGATTTCAATGTTAGTTCACTAGGCATCGATTGAATGGCAATGTAACATTTTTACACCTTAGTAACTAAATTATATCATAATATATCTTAATATGACCAAAAATCGATTTATTGAAGCCGAATAAAAGGGGGGTATCTCATAGCCCCATGCACTACAGAGATAACATGGACATATACAAAGGAGATAGCTGCTTCTGCATCCAGCGCTCAAAGAATATCACAGACATTTGCAGAGCTTTTTGAGATGTTATAGTAATAAAATAATGACTTGGCTAGCATTATTGAGGAGTTTGGTGATAAAACAAGTGATCAGGAGAGGATTTATCAGTATGCACGTCTATAGAGAGGTATGTGAAAAATACAGCGAACAAGGGGTGGAGGTTGACTGGAGATACAGTATTGAGTGTCATTTTGCCATTCATTGCCTTTAAAACCTGTTTTACACTGAAAAAAGAAAGTTAAACAGTGCATGTAAAATAAACAGCGCATGGGAAAATAAATTGGACCTGACCTGCCTGACAAGTGCTGAATAAATGGACTGCAAAGGGTTAAGTTTGCCCAGTAAAGCTCTTAAACCCTTGCACTGCTTATTGTCTCACTTGTCCCACATGAACTGTGTCCTTTATGTCCCTGTGGAAGGGTGTGGGTATTCACTGACATGGGAAACAAAAAAGTGTATTTGGAAAACACAGCACAGGAGCCCAGTTTTATTTATTCAATTTATTTTTTCTGTTCAATGATATATTTTAGCCTGCAGAAGGTGCTGTTGTCCTTGGTCTGACCACCAGCGACAGTAGACAGGACCACAGGAATACCAATGTTGGTAAATAGTTCAAATGTGGGCGCACTCGCAGGTGCTCAAAAGAATAATCAAAAACAAAAGGCGAAAGAAAAAGGGAAAATAAAACACAGTAATAAAACTACAAAATAAAGGTGCTGCACTCGGCAGCGTTACCCCGACCATCGCTATCCACACGGCCCGGGTCTCCATCCTACGCTCACCCATTCCCTCAACCTGCTTATACTGTTCGGGGTTCTGTCCAAGTTGTTCCCCGCTTCTAAAAATTCCTTTTCTTTTCCTTTTTAACTGATTATTTATTTTGCTTGTCCTTCTCCGGCCGTGCTTGATCTGGCAAGAGAGTTTCCTCTAGCTGGCTCATTTCGTCGTAGAGGGTCAGGCTGAGGGAACCCCAGAGCGTTATTCTATAGGGTCAGCAATCCCCTCGGGCCTGCCTCTCAAAGGGAGTGGAAAACGTCATCGTCTCTCTGGATTCTGAGGTCAGGGGTATCTGCCAGTACCCCTTTGATAAATCCAGTGTCGTCATAAAATGAGCGATGCCTAGACGCTCCAGCAACTCATCTATCCAGGGCATAGGAAAAGCGTCAAACTTCAATTTCTCATTAACTCATCTGAAGTCAATGCAAAATCGTGTTGCCCCGCCTTCTTATCCACTAAAACAATCGGACTGTTCCAAGTCACTCTGGGACTCCTTTATTACATCCAGTCTGAGCACCTCGTCAATCTCTGTCTTTATTACCTGCCTTTTGCGCTCAGGTATACGGTACGGTCTCTGGCGAACTGACGCCCCCGGCTCAACTTCAGTGTGATGCTGGGCTACTTGCGTCTACCTCGGGGTGGGAGAAAACACATCAGGAAACTTCGCAACCAGCACACAAAGCCTGACATTTCTGTATTGGTGTCAGAGTATCTACAATCTTTCCCAACCCCTTTTTCACCAACACTGAAAGATCAAGTCCCAGGTCTGTGATGTCATCTGCTTGTGGCACTAACAAAGCCTCCTGTTGCAACCAGGGCTTCAAGAGGTTTACATGATAAATGTGCTTTTCTGTCCGTCGCTCCAGCTGGCAGATCTCATAGTTCACCTTCCCAATCCATCATGTAACCTCAAAAGGTCCTTGCCACTTCGTCAGATGTTTAGACTCAGAGCTGGGTAACAATAGAAGCACTTTGTCCCCTGGCTGAAACGTGCGTAACCAGGCTCCTCTGTTATATTGTGTCTCCTGTCTGCATTGAGCCTGCTGCAAATTGTCATGTGCCCATTTTCCCACAGACTCAAGATGTTTGCACAGGTCCAACACATACCGGACAGTATTGGTCGAATTATCCTGCTGTTCCTCCCAGATCTCTCTGACCAGATTGAGCACACCCCGGGGTCTCTGCCCATACAGCAGCTTGAATGGTGAAAACCCTGTTGAAGCCTGAGGTATCTCTCTAATAGCAAAGGGAAGGGGAGGAATCAGCTGGTCCCAGTAGAGCACATCACTACGAATAAATCTGCGCAAAATGTTTTTGAGGGTCTTATTAAAACGTTCCACAAGACCATCAGTCTGGGGGTGAAAAACCGAAGATCCTAATGGTCTTAATCCCCAAAAGTTTATATGTTCCATGGACTAGCCGGAACATAGAGTTGGTGCCTTGGTCGGTTAGTATTTCTTTGGGGATCCTCTCCCAGGAGAAAATCTTCACTAGCTCGTTGGCAACCAATTACGCCCAGAGAAATCTTCACCACCTCTCGCGGAGGGGAATTGCCTCTGGATAACACGTAGTGTAATCCAGTATAGGTGTGTGTAACCTACCACACTCTGCTCTAGTGGTCCAACTAAATCCATTCCAGTACGCTCAAACAGAGCTTCCACTAGGGGCAAAGGCTCGTGGGATGGCTCTAGGACTAGCTTTCTGACACTCCCCACAGCGTTCGCAAACACGCCTGACGTCACCATCTAGAACTGTGTCATGAGCCTAGCTTTGATCTTGTCCATTCCCAAATGACCAGACAGGGGAATAGCCTGAGCCAGCTGCAGCAAATCCTCCTTAAAGGGCTGAGGAATGAACAACTGATGACGCACTTCACCTGTCTGGGGTAATTTATCAACACGGTACAGAAGGTCTTGATTAATTTCAAAGTGAGGGTACGTGGCGGCGCGTCTGGGCTCGACCACCCAATCCGACCATTAATTAATCACAGCTGCTTGGTAAAAGAGCCTGCCTAGCACAATGTCACGCCATTGCTCGAGTCGGAAGTCATGGGAACAAGCTAAAAAATCAGCTCCCAGCAGTGGTGGTTGCTCCCGGGTCTAGCCATCCCCGGGCTTAATCCTGCAAGCGGTGCGTGATGACCCTGGAGTGTTCCTCCTCGACAAAACTCTTCTCCCGGAACTTGTGGTGATAACCCTCCGGGGTCACCCCCACGCGGTTCAGGATAGCAGCTTTCAGCGTGGGGTAGTTCTTCATCACCGTGGAATCTAGGGTCCTTGCAGCCGCCTGAGCCTCCCCCATCAGCTGTGGCAGGAGGTAGCTATCCCAGTGCTCTTGGGCCCACCCGGCAGAGATTGCCATAGCCTCGAATATCTCCATGTATGCGTCAGGCGTCTGATCCAATGCTGTCATTTTTGTTGGCTGCTGTACTCTGCCCTACCTCCGTTAGGGTTAGGCCCAGGAGGTCCATCATAGTGGCAAATTGCTTCAGGTCCATTCTGCCTCTTTGTACTTGCACTGCTTTGGGTGGGCAGTGCCAGTGAATCCCACTTCTCACAACATGTGTGGAAGGGAGACAGAAAAGTGTATTTGGAAAACACCGCACAGGAGCCCAGTTTTATTTATTCAATTTTTTCTGTTCAATGATTTATTTTAGCACGCAAAGGGTGCTGTTGTCCATGGTCTGACTACCAGTGATGGTAGACAGGACCACAGGAATACCAATGTTGGTAAACAGTTAAAATGTGGGCGCACTCGCAGGTGCTCAAAAGAATAATCAAAAATAAAAGGCGAAAGGAAAAAGGGACCGTTACTCAGACCATCGGCTAATCCGCACTGCCCGGTCTCCATCCATACTCTACCATGTCCCTCAACCTGCTTCCTCAACCTGCTTGTACTGTTCGGGGTTCTGTCCAAGTTGTTCCCCGCTTCTAAAAATTCCTTTTCTTTTCCTTTTTAACTAATTATTTATTTTGCTTGTTCTTCTCCGGCCGTGCTCGGTCCAGCAGCAGAGCATCCGCCATCTGGCTCATTTTGTCTTAGAAGGGAAGGCTGAGGGAAACCCAAAGCATTATCCTATAGGGTCAGCAATCCTCTCAGGCCCGCCTCTCAGCCACTCAGAGACGGGAAGGATGAGGGAAACCCAAAGCATTACCTATAGGGTCAGCAATCCTCCAGGGCCCCGCTCTCAGCCACTATAAGTACTGTTGGGAAAGCGGACACACCCGCTTCCCCACCTGATCCAGTGTGCTACTGCGCATAGACTGCTAGGTGGCATCTACAACCTTCCTGCAGGATCACATATACGCCAAACAGTCAGCACAGACCCTGCCCTGTCCCCATCATACCATTTCCTTTTTACAGGCTTCTCAGACACTGTTGGCATTGCCTCACAGTTAATGTAGAACCTTTTATCTACTACTTTACCTTTAATTATAGAGATGCTCCTTGACTTAGTGGGTTTGAATTACGTTACAAGTAAGTTGCTTAATGATTAGTTTGCCCAATAACCGATTAGTGCAACACCCGGCTACTATTGTAGTCATGATTGTCATGTCATCCATGTATGCTCTAATTGGTGGCAGTCACATTCCAGAAGCCAAGTGTTCTCCTTCTACTACCCATTTTGATGCCCTAATAGTTACTTTCATTGCCATGGTAAAAGCCATTGGAGAAATTGTGCATCCTACCATTATTCCAATTTATAGACATCGCCATGTAGTGGTGATTTTGTATTTTTTTTTTGTATAAATTTATATAAAATTATTATTTTTGTATTATTTTTCTCCCCAATTTAGCCGTGTCCAATTATTTTTAAGCTCAGCTCACCACTACAACCCCTGCGCTGACTCAGGAGGGGCGAAATATGAACACACGCTGTCCTCCGAAGCGTGTGCCATCCTGAGGCGGTCGTATATATGTGTACGTCTGAGTGTCGCAGTCAACCCAGAGCTACAGCGTCAGAGGATAATGCAGCTCTGGGCATCTTACAGGCACCCTCACCAGACCACAGGGGTCGCTGTGTGCGTGGTGAGTGGAGGACACCCTGGCCTACCTAGCCCTCCCTCCCACCGGGCGGACCTGGGACAATTGTGCTCCACCCCCTAGGAACTCCCAGTCACGATCAGCAGTGCCATAGCCTGGCTACCCTTGACACTAGAGGTCCGATACCCGTTAGGCGCGCCTTTGCGGAAATACCTGCACGTGAACCCTCGAGACATACCACTAAGATTTCAACTTTTTTGTTTTAACGTACTTTCATCAATTTCCACTGGATTCATAGAACACCAGGGGCACTCTTGTATGCATTGTATGGAACTCCTGTTAGGCCCAGGAGATGATGACACCCTTGACTTTTTCACAGCTTGATCTACTTCTTTGATGACTCCACGCGGTCAGGAATAACCTGATAGGTGGGATGTCTGAAGGAATTGACACAGACTCCTGCCTTTTTTAATCTGTATGTGTTACCTCCAAATATCTCTCCAGCTCAAACTCATACTGGACGCTAGCCGACTTGAGGAGCCTGCAGGTGAATTCTAAAGTTTGAAAAAACAAATTACAACACACTCATCAATTTCCCAGGCATTCATAGAACATTAGTTCTCGCACGCTCTTTTATTTTTGTAGCATTTCCGTAGGCGCTCAGCTCTGCGCTATGTTGCAAGCTTATCTTTTATGACCTTTTGTAAGAGATTGAGTCCCTCCTTTTGACTTTGTTCTGCTCTTCTCCATTGCCTCCTCAGCTGCCTCCTTTCTCTAACTAAACAGACAGGCTCCTGCCTTTTTAAATCGGTGTCAGATCCTTCTGCCGTCTAGACTTTACAGGAATAGTTTGTACTTTCTCCTTCCTTTTTTCAACTCTAAACCTCTTGCTTCCATATGTGTAGATGGTATCCCCAAATTTATCCAACTTCTTTTCAACTGTTCCACCTAACCTTTCCAACACAAAACAGAGATTCAGCACAATTCGAGAACCGGTTATTGCGGGCCTTTTGCATACGGATTGAGGCTCTTTTCTCTCTTACGCTGGTTCGTCTGACTGGGTTCGAAAGGATCATTAGGTTCATCACTAGTTTTTTTTATCCAAGTCCACCTCTCATCTATGACAGGGGTGCTGATATCCTGCAAACTGTGGTTTGCTTCCTGTCAGTGGATTTCATAAACCTGACTTGACTGACTTCGTCAGAATTACTGATCAATGCGAGGCCTTTGTCCCTTCTCCCTCTAAGCATTTCATTTTCTCTTGATGAATCTTCAAACCCCTGACCAATGTCACTTTGCTCCAGCCACAGACATAAACCTGGAGCTCCATGTCTTTGCTAACTGCAGATCTTGAGCTAGTCCTTTGGAAAGTGCTCTATGCTCTCATATCTGTTTCCTTTCCTAAGTCATTAACCGTGTTTTCCAACCTTGAGTCATCTTCCGTCCCCACTCCCTCAGACTCTAGGGTTATTTTTCTCTTTAACTTCTTAGAAGTCTTGATGTCTCCATCATCCTCTTCTATTTGAAAACACAGAGCTGGATTCTGCCAGCTAGGGTGGCTAACCGCTGCCAGCCACAATGGGGTATATTTCTATCCTGTCAGTTGTCTCTCCATGCAGTCACAAGGTCTTTCCCTTCTTATGGTAGTGTTTGCCAGCTACACTTTTCACAGCAGTCACTGGGCGTATCCAGATCTTCATGATTTCCATTAAATGACAGTAGATGTTCAAACTTCATGCTGACCGTTGGACTCAGCTCTCACCAAGATAAGCACCAACTAAGACATAGCTCCATGTCTTGTAAACTACTGCAGATCTATTTAAGTAGACATCTATATGGAAGGGACGGGACCACAACGAGCTGATGTCCTGAAGTGGAAAGCTGGCTCTATGCTCTCAGTCTTCTGCCTTCCTTTCACATAAGCACACACAACGGCTGACATGCTTGCTCCAAGGAAGTATCACGACGGAGGGTAGTCGCGTAGGCGTACCGTGTGGCACACCTGGACTCACTGAGAGACCCTCAAGAAGTGCAACCCCTCAGGTAGGAACCTCGACTGGGCGGTGTTTTTGTCGACTAGCCCACAACACCTTAAGATGGCTCGACAGTGATTCTGGCATCCCAGATAAAGCCATTTAAAAAGAATAGAAAGATATTTTTTTAAAATTCACACATTTGCTATTTCTGTGTTTGGTAATCAGAGGCTGATTGCTTTAAGTTTAGACTTCTTAGTCCCTTAGCAGCTATCACAGTAGCTACTAAGAAAAAAAATCACATTTGTGCCCCAAAATGTATTAAATTAGCATAACTGGGAATTCAGGAGTCACAGCCGAAGATCACTGGATGTATCATGTGGCAGATTTCCAATTACTAGAGTAGGTGTTAAACAACTTAATGCTGATCGCCAGTAGTCTTCTATATTGCTGCAGGCTGCTGTCCTTAGCATCTGGCTTGAGTGACCATGTAATCTGTTAAACCTAATTTGTCTTGTTTCACAAAAAAGAAAACATGAAAAAAAAGTTGGTTATACGAATTTGTTCCAAAAGACAAAAAAAGGGACTTAAAGGGTAAGTAGCTGTGTTACACATCCCCACATGTTACTACAACTTTTTACACTTACAACATTAAAGTCTGTTTCAAAGCTCTTTTAAAAAACAAACAAAATGGGGCCCGTACTGTCCCAACACTACAAAATCGGGGGGCATTGCAGCATACCTGCCTCTCCCTAGCGCTCAGCATGACAACCAATTTATTTTTAATCACTCTTCCGTGCAATGACTGCAGTTGACATTGGGGTCCCTTCTCTCCGGGCTTCTCTTGGTCCCCCCTCTGCGAAGACGTTCCCTAATAAATAATCTCCCTTTCTTTAATCCTCTCTCTTCTATCTCTGCATCTGGCTTCATTTCCTCTTCATTTCCTCTGTCATTCATCGTTTCTCTCCTCAAAAAAAAAATTTCTCTGAGCTTCTCGACTTAGTACACCTCTGGGGTCTATCAAGTTTGAGAAGCTGGCTGCAGCTACAACAAGCCTTGTGGCCAGCTTCCAACCAACTTGGAGAGCAATTTTGCATCCTTGATGTTTCAGAGAAAAACAAAAGGGTGAATAACAAAGTTGAACAAAACGGGTTTGGCCCATGGCCTTATTCTTTTGCCCTCTTTACAGTTTATAATGGATACCCGCTATGAGAAGGGATTCCTCCTCCTGCCATTATACAAGTCTCGGTGTGAGTGTCTTGTGAAAAGCACACATGTGGTTGTGAAAGAATTGCCGTGTTTAGGTGTGATTACTTTGTATAGTTTTGTAAATCACCACTTTTCTCGAACGTGTCAAGGACACCTAATTTCTCAGTGTATTATTATTATTATTACTATTATTATTATTATTATTAAGAACATTATGTAGTGGGAACTGTGGGTGACTAAGGTAGCTTAATGTTGATTTACTGCCAGCAAAATGTACTTAAATTAGCATATGGACTGGATTATTTTTTGCACTATATATCATTAATGTAAAGACTGGTGATTAATATGTATATAAATATATACCAAGCATCAAAATAAATGTTTCACTATTATAACACATTTATTTTAAAAAAAAAGTTGGATATAACGAATAAGTGATGGAAGACAATAAAATGTTTTTGTTTTCTTTTTAATCAATCTATCATTCGTCCTTGACAATGACACACTTGAGTGACTATAACTTGAAGTATATGCACTTAATCACCCAATTAGTGAGACTTTAGTGATTGGACACTGGATATGGAGTGATAATCAGCTGTTGAATTGCAAGCTTGAATAAAAGCAATTAAATTAAAGAAAATCACAGAAAAAAAAACAATATGCCACAGATCTCAAACCAAGAGAACAGTGCCTTTGTGCAATCGGCATGTTGGAGAGCGCTGAACTAGGGGCAGTGTACTGTGGCTCGCTGTCTTGGGTGCTCAGGAGCCAGCAATTTCAAACCTGGTGAGATGGTATATCCAGATACACTCTGTCAGTGACAGGCTGCGAACTGGGAGACTTTAAGAGTCGGTAACATGCTGCCCAAGATCGACAGATCATTTTGCAACAATCTTACATGATGTCAACTATTAACACTGTGTGGGGGGATTTTTTTTTTTTGAAGGTTTCTGGGTAGTAAGTGTTATTTTCCTAATTGCTTATGCCTAACAAAAGTATAGAAAATGGCTCTTATTCCCCACAAACTTTGTTTTTGTAACCATGACAGTGATATTTCAAAAATATCACTATTTCCAATGGGAAAACGGGCAAATGTGGGTCTTTTCGTTCACATAAAGTCAGAATAAAACAGCATATGAATCTCTACTAAACAGTATTTGGACTGGAGTTATACAATGCAATGAATACCAAAGATTTAGAAGTGAGTAGTTCTTCGAGTAGAATCCAGGATTTTTTTTGCATTTTTTTTTTTTTTTTTTTTTTTTTTTTTTTTTTTTTTAAAAAACTTTTTGAAAAAAAAAAAAGGTATAAGTGATGGACATTGATAAAATGTTTTTGTTTTCTTTTTAATCAATCTATCATTCATCCTTGACCATGACACACCTGAGTGACTATAACTGAAGTATATTTTTTTAATCACCTAATTAATGAGAAGAGTGATTGGACACTGGATATGAAGTGATATCAGCTGTTGAATTGCAAGCTTGAATAAAGCAATAAAGAAATCAGGCATGAGAACGTATGGGGGTGAGACGTTCCTTTGTGTGGGGCTTGTCGCTTTGGTTCGGTAGTCGTCTATAATGGCCGAGCTAGGGCAGCGTACTATGGCTCGTCGTCTTGGGTGCTCACAGCCAGCAATTTCAAACTTGGCGAGACACACTATTAATGTTTTTTTTTTGAACTGGGAGACCCAGAGTCACAACACCTGCCCAAGATCGACAGATCATTTTGCAACATCTTAATGATGTCAACTATTAACACTGTGTAACAATTTTTTTCTTTGGCGATCCTGAAAGCCGAGAGTGGTGCCTATTGCTTATGCTTCAAAAGTGTTAGAAAATGGCTTTTTTTTCCCACAAACTTTTCTTTTTTGACCAGGACATTGATATTTTGAAATATCACTATTTCCCATGAGAATTTTTTTTACATTACTGTCATTATATAAACAATAATTTTATGTATTGCATCAAGTAAACATTTTATTTTCCACAATGTATTTTAATTACATCTTTATATTTATTTCAGTATGTTTAAAAAGTTAACTAAAAATAAATTATAAATATAAATTTAAATGGGATTACACCTGTTATGAAGAGAGAATTAACATGAAGGCACATTTGCTCTTACCTTGCAATATTATGCAGGACTACAGCAGCACAGATGATATTACAGGCTCGCTTAGGCACCATACAACAGGATGCCACCATACCTCAGGATGCGAGAACCATGGGTTGAACCAGACCAGCCTGCCACACAGTTGATGATGGTGAGGTTAGCATCACAGATCATTTGAACATTTATGCTGCGATATCCTTTCCTGTTCACATACAGGTGTTCATCAGCTGAAGGAACTTGTATCTTAACATGAGTCCCATCAACTGCTCCCACAACATTAGGAAAACCAGCAATAGAAAAAAGTCACTTTTCATTCTGTTCAAAACAACGGACTCAAAAGGAAACACTGGCAGTCTTGTTGCAAGTTCCTCTGACACTCTGTAGACTATCCGTGAGGCAGTGGATTTATGCAGCCCTATGAAATCTCCGATCAGATTTTAAAAAACAACCCAGAGTGCCAAGCAGACCCCTAACAGCACAGGGACACTATGGTTTCTGCCTGTTTATCCTTTAGATCTTCTGCTAATTTTATAATGGTTTTAAAATTTGATAAAACCTTAGTATCAGAGTACACTTCCAGTGGATTGTTTCTGTCTTTGAATACTCTCTCTCCTCAGATAGTGTGCATACAGCCGGAGATTGTGTGGGAGGCCATGATTTATTTCTGACAGTTATTCTGACATGATTTCCATGGAAACATAGACTTAAATAGACTTGAGTTCTAAGTTAGCCTAGGGGTGAGTAGTCTAAACTTTTTAGGCTAAGTCTCAGTCAGTCTTAATTTTTATGACTAAGTTGCAGTAGACTAGTCTAATTGTCAGATTAAGACTAGTCTAATATAGTTTTATGCAACCAGCCCCTGGATAGTGGGTACTGGCAGTTATAGGTGGACCCCCAAGACAAAGAAAAGACTGCTTTTAGTACACCTATGAGGCTCTAAGAGTCTTTTGGACTATGTAATGCACCTGCAACCTTTCAACGGTTGATGGAGCATTGCCTGGGAGGTCTAATTTCAGAATTTTTGTTGTCTACCTTGATGACATAATTGTGTTCTCAACAGATTTTGAGACCCACTTGAGTAACCTGGAAGAGGTGTTCAAGAAGCTCCAGCATTATGGTTTTATGTTGAAACCAGAGAAGTGTAAGGTGTTTTAAAAGGTGGTAACATTTCTGGGGCATGTAGTGAGTGGACAAGTGGTTGTCCTTGATTCATCAAAGACAAAAGCCATAAGAGAGTGGCTTGGCTTAAGACCGTAAAGCAAGTGAGGCCATTTTTGAGTTTCATTGGTTATTATCAACATTTTATTTTTATGATTTTGCAAACGTGGCACGTCCATTACATGTGCTTCTTGCTGGTAGTGCATGTCAAGGGAAACGAAAGCCTGTTTAGTGGACAAGTGAATGTGAAGAGGCTTTCCAGCACCTGAAGCAGAGGTTTCTCCAGACACCCATCTTAACGTTTGTTGGCTTCTCCCAGCCACTCACAAAGTCCTGGAACACTGGGCAGATTATTATGAAAAGATTAAGATAGATTGTCTAGTGATACAATTGAAGTGTAGACACTTTTAGGTAGTGCACATGTACATATACTGTAAATATATCCGTCTTTTTTGGTTTAGTAATTATATGACTAATACGAATCAGTTAAATGGTGAAATCTATACATAGCAGCCTCATGTCATTGTAGCTATCCTTGTTCATCATTCAGATACTGTGAAGCTTTTGCCTTTTTGAAAGATTTAAAGCAGTGTGCAAATGAAGGGAGCTATTCTAGAATAGTAATTTAATGGATTGGGAGGCAGTTTACATGGGGAATCAAAGGTCATTGTGGATTTTGATGTAATTTAGTGACTAAGGAGTAGCAATGTTGTTGCCCATTGAACTAACATTGAAATCACATATGTGACAACAGATTACCAGAGCACTCAGAGGTGGGGTTAGCAGGTGAGATTTCTATTAATCTGGGTGGATTATGATTGTAGCAAATGAAAGAGTTAATCCTTTAACTGCTCAGGGTCCAGTAAGGGCACCTGTCAAGTTGCTATGACTATGTAGGTCAATGTATGACAAGTATTAAATTAAGGTATTTAATTACTATTTTGTTCTATTCTAAAGCAGTTCTACAGTTTTGGCTTCTTTAATGTACTGTATCTAATTGTTTATTCATTCCATCAAAACTGTTTGTTTTTATTAAATCAAACAAAACAGTCTTTATTGACTCATTTTTTGTGAATATGTCAAATTAATTACAAGCCTTATTGTTAACAAATAGGAGATCTTCAGCAAACTAAGTGATCGAATTAATCACGATATTTAATTACAATTTAAAGATATTTAATCACAATTTTCTTTCTATTCTAAAGCAGTTGATTTTAAAATCAAACGAAACAGCCCTTTATTCACTCATTTTAGTGAATAGGTCAAATTAATTACAAGCCTTATTGCTAACAAATAGGAGATCTTCAGCAAACTAAATGATCGAATACCATATCACTGCTATTGTAACCTTCAAAGCACACACTACCATCAATATGCAACGCCCTCCATCAAGTAGTGCGACAGATACATTTATTGAGAATAATTGTTGTACATTTCACCCGACTTAGACCCCATTGCTTTTACATTAAATATCTTGGTTTCCCTGAAGAGATAATCATCCCTTCTTCAAATACATGTTTAAGATTTTAAAAAGCAAACTGCCTCACAAGTGCAGTGCTCCCCCAAATATTATCCTTTAATTACTACCAGTACAGAACCAATGGGTTAGGACATTGGCTCTTCATTTTACATGAACAGTCGAACCAGTCTTGGCAGTCACTGGCACACAATGTGGTAGCATTCTAGATAGAGCAGCCTCATCCCATTGTAATGCACTTTACTGTATTTGTGTTATCTTTGCCTGTTAGTACAGGGCCATGGTATTGCCAGTGTGGTGCGGTCTGTCTGTCTTTGCTGCCATTGAAGACTGTAAGAAATACATTGTATTGTCATTGCCAGTATTGCTGTCGTCTGCTAATGGTTCTGATAGTACCTACCTAATACTGGGATTATAATGGAATCCTACTAGGTTTTGGCTGTAGTTTAAGGGAAGTTCCAGTGACCTTACCCGATTAGCAAACACATCAATGAATAAATAAATAAACATAGAAATACATAAGTAAATTGTAGTAAACAAACTAAACTCTTGACCAAGTGACTCAAGTGGGCCCAGTAATTCCACCTTCAGCTGTCTTGAGGGGCACACCCAGGGCTGTGTGTATATAAGACCCTGTTCAGTGGGGTTTAAACATCAAGCTACTTTCAAAGAAGAAGGAGCTCCTTGAACTTCTCAGAACAGAACAACAGAAACTGAGGATGGGTCGAACACTGGTGCTAGCCATGGTAGCAGTCCTGCTGCCCAGTCTCTCACAAGGGAATCCTGTGCAGGTAAGAGTTGGATCCATTGCAGATATATTGTTTGGGATTAGTGTTGTACCACATTCGATTTTAAAATGTTATTTAATCAGTCTGTGTGAAAATATCAACTCTGTTAAATGTTGCAATCCCAGTTGTTTATTTCCGTGCTTGCTCTGTGCTTAAAGACCGCTCCAAGAAGTATCAGGAGCGTGCCTACACTATTATATACAGGGTTTTTCTTTCTTTCTTTTCTCATAAGGCATATGTGTTGACAGGAAGACTATTATTTAGTGTCAACTTGAACATATTTTAAGATACTGGAGCCTTCATTTTTCAGTTAGTGTTCTTGGATCTAATTTGCTTTTCCCCTCTTGTTCTTTCAGGAGAAATACAATGGCTTTGGTAAGTTTAATTTTTATCACTTCTTTTATTTGGTCTGTTAAAAGCATTCTCATTGTATCTGGTATTTTGATATATGAGCTAATTGGTCAATTGAGCAATTCAAGCGATTGATGAATCACCTATGACACTGCAATATCTGTAAAACACACATGCAGCTCTTTAAATCATTTTCAACTAAAACATCGTTGTTCCACTGATTCTTAAACCAAAGAACGACTCGTAATCAAAAGTAGAAGCTATTCTTTCTTTCTTTTTTTATTTATTTTACAGAACTAGAACCAAATAATATAATAACATCATTCAGGATCTCTTGTTTGTTTCTCATTTTCTAATGTTAACACCTTTATTCCATTATTTATTTAGCTGCTAAATGCATGTTCCCAGGGGAGCAATTATGCCAGTACTCACCGCTACTCCATGCAGGGTCTTATTTTAATGCCAGTACTGGGAAGCAGGACTTATTTAATCTGCTTTTCATCCAACGCGCTTGCATTCCGTTCATTCACACGAGCGCAATGTTTCCTAATACTGCTTCTCTGTCTCGTAGCTGCTATTGGCAACCATTAAAGTCAGTATAATCACTGCATGTTGATTGGCCGAGCTTTCATTCTGATTAGATTTCATTTTGGCATGCGTCACAAATCTCTGCCCATTTCACTTTGTGTCAGTGCTCATTGGTTGATCAACGAGAGAAGACTTTAGCAGTGAAACGTGAAAACAGCAGCATGGTGTAATTATTATTTTCTTAAGTTCAGAGAAACTATCTAAATATTCGAACGACCATTGCTGCACATATATTTGAAGGCAAGCATTTACGTTAGTGTCCGCCATAATTTACACAGTTGATAAATATTAGAAATAATTATCACAACGTGCTTTGTCTTGCACCGATGTATAAAATGGAAAGTGATGTGTGGGACAGTAGAGATTAACATAAAAAACAGGATCAACAAAGTAAAGTGCTTCTTCAGACTGGGCAAGCGAGACAGAATCGGGATACAGATGCAGGTGTGCTTTTACACTTTCCAAACACTGGCACTACTTGCAAGGTAAATGTTAAGCACAGTGATCAAAGTTGTGTTTTGTTGTCATCCTAGTATTTTCTCTTATGAGGATGTTATATATGTACAATACCCCTTTTCTACAGTTTATTTAAGTTAAATTTGAGTTTGCACTTGCGTGTAAAGGCATACGTAAACTACAGTAATGATATTACTTTATGAAAATGTGTAATCTGTCACTTTGTTATTGTGCAGGACCCACAATTCCAGGGATAAAAAAAAACCAAAAAAAAAACCTGATGTCTACTTTTATACTGTTTCTGCCTGAAATATACAAATATATACATATATTTTTTCGATACATCATGGTATAATTCATCTACACAGAAACACAACAGAGAAGCACATGGAGTATATTGTAGGATAAGTAAATAAATAAATAAATAAATAAATAAATAAATAAACCGGGATATATGTTCTAATCCAAGATTGTCAATGCAGCATACCCCGGTCCTGTTGTAGGTGAGCACCCAGGGTCTGGGAAGTATGGGGAGGATTTCAGAGAATACAATGGAGATTGAAATGGCCAAGTCATTTATTGGTTGATCTGTGTTGATCTGCCGTAGTGCCTGGTACATTAAAAAATAGAGGGGTATATCAGCCTGTATTGCGCGTTGTTTGATTTGGACCTTTTTATATAATTTTTTCAAAGCACAGCTGTTTTCTTTAAGCATATTTTGTATAATATCCCCCATTTTTTAGGATATCTTGAAACAAAACTCCCACTCTACAGCAGTTACTGCATAGTGTAATATTTCCTAATACTTATCATTTAAGGTTTAACTTAAGTGTTATATTACAGTACATGACTGAGTGATACATGCAGAGGGTACAAAGCTGTCAGTATTTTCAGCTTCTTTGTTTATGATGAATTGGTTATATTTTATCAGTTATTTTTTAATGTTTATTTTGTATTTATGAATGTATTGTGTACCGGCTGTGCATATGGGTACCTGCACTTTTTTGTTGAGAATTTTGCCCTGCATGTTAATGTTACAAAACTGAGAGTGACTGAGAGATCTTCAATAAAATTAGTCTTTTCAGAAATTGACATGTAAAACCCAAGAGTACTTCAGGTCCATTTGGACATTTGTTTCAGAAATGTGTAAACAATTTACATATTTGAGTTTTTTGGGTTTATTTTTGTAAAATTAATGCACATTACAGTTTTTAATTTGCTCAACACTAGATGAAACAAATACCATACCATTTTCCATTATACTGAAGAGAGGACATTAGCTAAAAAGTTTCTGTCCTAATTGACACGAATACCTTGTGCTTGTTTAGGAGAAAGCCAGGATCCTGAAAGTAAGGATATAGTCACCAGAATCTTAGAAGCCAATAGAGGTAAGAAAGTTACAAGTCTTGATTGTTTTCTTTTTTCTTTAATTTCTGGTGCTTGTGTATTCCTCAGTCCTCTTATAAATGTATAGCGTGATGATGTGTGTCTTGATCGACACTGACTGTGGCTCTATCCTGTTCTTGAAAGGAATCTTGAAGAAGATGACACACGGTGACATTGCTGTACCAAATACCAGGAGTGCTATAAAGTGTAATGGAAGAGAGTGCTTTTGGCCCAAATCGGATAATGGATTGGTTTATGTGCCTTACAATCTCTCTAATGATTACAGTAAGTACACAGCTGAGCACACTGCCACCCTGACTTATCAGGAAGGAAAGCAGTCAAGAATAAGCTACATTTTAGTTAATACTTAGCTAATTTGATTAATAGTGTCAATGTCTTCCCTAATATGACTTCCAGTCGAAACATTTGTCATTGCATTCATGAAGTGTCTAGTATTTGTAGTATTTGTAAATTTAGCACTGTTGGCAATTTCATAGTTATAGTAGCTGTAGGCTTTTCAAGTTTTGTATTGAAATCTCTCTCTCTCTCATTTTGTGAAGGCAATGGTGATAAGAATGTGATACGTGAAGCAGTGAAAGACTTTGTTGATCAGACGTGTATTCGGTTTATAGCGCGCACAACAGAAAAGCAGTACCTGAGTATAATGCCTGAAAATGGGTAAGAACATCTTTTTCTACCGATACCTGTAGCACATCATTTGATTGCACATTTGATTTTAATTATGTTTATACACAAATAAATATATGTTAATTATCTAACCAGTGTCAGTATTAGTTCCACTGCTGATCAGATGAAATGTTGTTTGGAAACACTTCAATGAATGTTCTTTCTTGGTGGTAGGTGCTGGTCCTATTTGGGCAGGACAACAATGCTAGCGCAGCCAGTGTCCTTGAGTGCAGGGTGTATGGCCAAAGGATCCGTTCAGCATGAGCTCTTTCATGCTCTGGGCTTCTATCACGAGCAGTCGAGAAGTGACCGGGACCAGTATGTCAATATCATGTGGGATAACATCGAAGAAGGTGCGTGCATTGGAACTCATTGCTTCACTCCAGCTCCTGTATCTTCATTCAGACTATTTGTGCTGAATATTGTTCACTTTCAGACTCTCTTCTTTTGAGTAGAAGCAACACTTCCAGATGTATAATATACAGGTATCGAACACATCTGACATCGATGTGCTCCCTAGACACCCCTGCAAGGTGGTGGATGCCCAGTAAAGGGGCTTTTATTGCAGAGTAGGGTGCGTGTTGAGAAAATACACTTCTCATAGGATAAGGAACAGAAATATGTTCTAGAAACTTTGAGACACAGACCTGAGTTTTGTTGAGGTCTTGGGTTTGAATTGTCCAGGTCTCCCAAGTTTGCCTTGATTAGGCCTCTATATGGAGATCTTTTGGAACTTGGTCCTTTTCCTACATGTAAAATGTCAATGATGCTTTGGTCATATATTTTGTACATTAAAAAATTAGATTATGCATAAAATGGACAGTGTTTCCAAAACATCTGATTTCTAAAACCACTATCACAGTAAATATTTAGTGAATCTGAGACTAAATTACATTGTCTTAAGGATTTCAGCATACCACCAAAATGCAGAGGTTAAGTATGCTGGCCTATAAAATAATAATATTATAATAATATAGTGACTGTGAAAATTGTTATCAAATTTAAATAATAGGTTGCCTGCCCAAGTCAGCATGCAGCTATTTAGGAAAAAAGAAATAAAAGACAAGGCTTCCCATCAGTGATCAAACAAACCAAACAAAAATGTCCCATAGAGAGCTCTGACAGCTCACTGTCAGGCGTAGAGGATGTGGTCATTTGCTTGCCATTTACTGCCATCAACTTGTTTGATCAATCAGTTGAATTGTATGCAAATGAGGAAAAGGCCTGTCACCACAATGCAGAGAAAATGTCAGAAAACCCTCTTTGTTAAACTAGAAAAAAGTCCTACCACCATGGAAAACCAGGACATTTTGTTGTGTGCATAACCCCCTTAGTTTCTAATAGTTCAACCTCAGAGGTGTTATGATTGAAAGTTTGAAGTTTAACATGTTTCTCAATTCTGTCATAGCATATAAGAATGCATTTGCCAAAGAAGATACAAATAATCTGGACACTACATATGACTATAGTTCAATCATGCATTACCCAAGGTAAGCGTCTTTAACAGTATTCAAATATTAAGTATTTCAATTCCAAATCAGCTACTGATGTGCCTGTCAGGACTTTCGATTTATAGTTGCTGCCAACCCAACATGATTATCAAGTTTTACTGCCATTGGAATGGTGTGAAATGTTATTTATGAATATTATAAAATGAGGAAATGTAAGAGACAAGTTATACAGTTAGACATTATTTAATAATATTTAATAAAAATGTAAAAGCTCATATTATCTTGAGGGTTCACTTTTGCCCAACTCTACTGAAGCCTACAATCCCACACTGTTTAATCTTCCACCCCAGTTTCCATTTAACAGGTTATAGCAATGCTTCATGCTCTACTATAAAGTATTCTGACGTTTCAATTAACTAGAACTAGAACTTAAAAATAACTATTTCTCTGTTTTTGTCCAGCTTTGCTTTCACAAAAAACCGCAACCCAACTGTATTACCTATTTTAAATCCTGAACGCTACATTGGACAGAGAGTAGGAATGACCGCCACTGATATCAAAAAAGTCAATCGTCTGTATCAATGTGGTAAGTCAAATGAGGATCTGTTCTCCTGCCATGACGCAGTCAATAGGGTGTAGAACATTATTACTGAAAGTAGTGTGTCACACAAGTGTTTACTGCATATGGCATGCGTGTCTATTTTGCCCAAGCTCTGTGCTTTTGAAAGTGATTGGCTGCTCATTCATTTCAGCTAACACTCCAGTGTCTTTTTTTCTATTCAAAGATATCTGCAATATGGATTTCAGTGAAATGTCTGGAAGTTTTGCCTCTATAAACCATCCCACATCTTACTCAAAAAACACACACTGCTGGTATCGCATTCGAGTTCCAGACAGCATGGTACGTATCAGTGAGATACCAGGTGCCTGTGTGTGTTATAAATGTACTGTACGTCATGATGCACTGTAGAGCCATACATACACTATATCTAGAGAACAGCTTATCCAATTATGATGAAACAGCACATCATAGAGTATCACAATGTATCCACAGGTAAGTATTGTGTGCTTGCACTAGTTTAGATGATACTGATAACTCATTTTGTAATTGCAGTTTCTTTCTGGTCCCATTTGATCTCATTGGGGAGTGGCATTCTTGTGAAATGTCATAGCAAATTATGTTTAACATAGAAGGGTGTTTGTTGATAGTATTTTCCTTTACATAAAGCTTGACCTGACGGTTTGAAAAAACATTTCTAGACTGTTGTTAAAAAACCAACAACAGTCAAGAAGAGTTTAATCAATATCAAATTATTTTATTCATGCAAACATTCTTTCAATAGCGACTGTGTGAATAGGGCTCACTGGCTCTAGCAGAACGGGCTGCCAAGCTCTGAACGGTTGTATTCTCCCGTTTTCTAGGTGACCGTGACCTTCGATGAGTTTAATCTCCAGAGCTCTCCAGGCTGCTCCTCAAATTATATCAGAGTGTATAATGAAGACACTGTCAACGCTCCCATCCTATTGGATAAGACCTGTGGCAATGTCCGTCCTCCTCCAGTGACTTACAATGAGAACTTATTCAGCTATTCGCAAAGCGGGAAATCCATACTTGTGGAATACTTCAGTGACGCTGCAGTCACTTCAACTGGCTTCAAAGCTTCTTACAAATCAGATAAGTGCCCTGAATTTAAGCTGGAATCAGGCTCAGTATATATTATTGGGAAGACTAGGCATCTAGAGATCCTTTAACCCTTCTGAAGATCCCAACAAGAGATCACCTTAAAGGGGTTTGCCACTCCTTATTAGTACAAACAGCTCAAACACACAGAATCATGTCAATACAGTGCTTACTCCCACTCACGCACATTAGATTAGGGTCCTTCTATATTTTCTGGAACTGGAAAAGATCTAATACACTTGGAGGGGGTATAGGGAAAAATTCTTCAAGGCTGGTAACCATTTCTGCTGTATGTTGACCAGCTCAGGCTGACTCCAATCTCATAATCTTACAATCTCCTGTCACTGAAAAATTTGATTCTCTCTCTTCTCCTCTTTCCTCCTTTTTCTTCTTTGTTATTTTGTTTTTTTCTTAATTTCTCTTCAGATAAGCTTGTTTTTCATCTGTTATGGATTAATTATAAATAAAAAAGACATTTTAATAAACAGTTCTTTCCGAGGCTTTCACATTGATGGTCTTGCCTCTAGTCAGCACAGCTCAAGATAGGAATGCTAACCAAGGTACCAAGGCTAGGTGTCTTGCCTCTTGATAACAAAGCAAAATTACTGTGTAAAATCATATTTCTTCTATGTGTATTTGTGTCTTTTCTTTGCCATTATACAGTGTGGATTCAAAAGGATGGTGTCGGAAGGAAATATCACATCACCCAACTACCCGTTCAACTACCCAAACAACATGGACTGCACGTGGACCCTCCTCGCTTATCAGGATGAAATAGTAAAGTCCCTCTCAGTCCTTCCAAACCCCTCATTCACCAGCATTCCAGGCTAATCCTGCATGAGTTGCATCTCTTTCTCTCCCTCTTTACCACTATCTTTCTGCTCTCATCTCTTTCTATTTCTCCATCTCTCTCTTTAAATATATTGTATGCATTTTTTTCTGAGCCATTGCTAATACTGTCTGACACACCTAAACCCTGCTGAATTCCTTTAATTTGCACAAATAAGGTGTCTTTTAAAACCAGATTAGGTATGAATTGTTGGAATCATTTTTGTTTGAATTCTTTTTTGTAACTTTGTTTAGGGCATGTATGTGGGAAGATGTAACTGACTACAACTTATTTATTTTTAATTTTGAATCGAACAAGACAATCTGCATTGCATGTTTTAGATCCAGATAACCGCCATATCCTTTGATCTTCAAACTGGAGACCAGTGTGATCGGGATTATGTTCTGATAAGAGACGGGGACAAATCTCCAGCAAAAAAGTTGTGTGGAAAAGTGTCTCTCCCAGTCTTCTCCTCTACTGCGTCGCAGGTTGGGGTTCAATTCCACAGTGACCGTGAAATCTCCTCCACTGGCTTTAAATTTAGCTTTAAGAGAGGTGAGATTACTTTCCTATCTTTTATATATCTCCTTATTTAATCACTATCAATTCTAGTTATTACTGTCGGGTCTGTTGATCTACTACATTGGTTGTATTAAACCAAAGCTTTAAAATTAATTTCTTGCTTTGGTAACATAATGATGTGTGTGGGTGTGTATATATATATATATATATATATAATATAACTATATATATTATATATATATATATATATATATATATACTCCTAAAAACCTCCATAAACCTCACCTGTTGTGCACTTCAATTTGTTATGTAGGTCTCAAATGTTCAATTTTGGAAAGAAACGCTTTAAAACATAATCTGTGTTACCAGAATTAGTTAAAGAAATCTATGTTTGCAAGCCGTGCTTTCAGTTTGTGTTGTAGTTGGTCAATTCACTTGGAGGATCAATTTGTCACCACCCCTTTAGATCCCCGTCGTACCATTTCCCTAGACTTTTCACTGGCTTCTCAGACACTGTTGGTATTGCCTCACCATTGATGTAGAACCTTTTATCTACTACTTTACCTTTAATTATAGAGATGCTCCTTGATTTAGTGGGCTTGAATTGCATTCGTGCCCATTCAATGTTATTGGTTCATTTGCCCAATAACCGATTAGTGCAGGCTACTGTTGTAGTCATTGTTGTCATGTCATCCATGTTGGCTTGAATTGGTGGTAGTTGCATTCCAGAAGTCAAGCGCTCTTCTTCCACTACCCATTTTGATGCCCTAATAATTATCTCAATTGCCATGGTAAAAGCCAATGGAGAAATGGTACATCCTGCCATTATTCCAACTTCTAGGCATTGCCATGTAGTGCTGAATTCTGAAGTTGAAAAACTAAATTACAACTCCAAAGTAGGCTTTCACTAAATGTGTTATTGTCATCGGTATGCTGAAAAAATCAAATGCTGCCCAAAGAAATTCACGTGGCACTGAACCAAATGCATCATCCAAATCCAGGAATGTGACATGGAGCTCCTTCCTCTCCTTTTTTGCTGATTGAATTTGTTGCCAGATTACGTTGATGTGTTCTAAGCATCCTTGGAAACCTGGAATGCCTGCTTTTTGTAGTGATGTGTCAATGAAGCAGTTCTTTAATAGGTAGGTTGACAATCTCTTAGCAATAATGTTGAATAAAATCTTGCCTTCTACGTTTAATAGGGAAATAGGATGAAACTGACCGATGCTTGTAGAATCCTGTTCTTTTGGTATAAAGACTCCACCTGCTCGGCGCCATGCTCTTGGTACAACCTGTTTTTCCCATGCCACTTTCATCAATTTCTACAGGATTCATAGAACTCTAGAAGCACTCTTGTACACTTTGTATGGAACTCAATTAGGCCCTGGAGATGATGATGCCCACTTTCCACTTAGGTGCACAGTCCTCCATTTGGTATTCGGGTGGAATGATAGGTGGGATGTCTGAAGGAATTGACATAGGCTCCTGCCTTTTTGAATCTGTATGTGTTTCCTCCAAATATCTCTCCAGCTCAAACTTAGATGATTTTAGTGTGCCATTTTTCTCACTGGTGAAGATCTTCTTTACAAATTTGAATGGATCTTTATAAAAGTTAGTTCTCGCATGATCTTTCTTTTTGTAGCGTTTCCGTAGCCGCTCAACTCTGCACAATGTTGCAAGCTTATCTTTTATGACCCTTTGTAACAGATAGAGTCCCTCCTTCTGATATTGTTCTGCTTTTCTCCATTGCTTCCTCAACTGCCTCCTTTCTCTAACTAAGCATTCACTCTCCTGCTGCTGTCTAAACTTTCCAGGAATAGTTGGTACTTTTTCACTTTCTTTTTTCAATTCCAAACCTCTTGCTTCCATATGCTTAGATGATGTCCCCAAATTTATCCAGCTTCTTTTCAACTGTTCCATTTAACCTTTCCAAAGTAAAACACAGATCTGTCTTTACTGTGTCCCACGCAGTTTTCTCACAAGCTCTTGGCCATTTAACTCTAGGCTTGTGCCCGATGAGGTTCTTTTCTCTCTTACGCTGGTTTATATGACCTGGTTCACAAGGATCATTAGGTTCATCACTAGTTGTATCCACGCAAGTCCTCCTCACATCTATGACAGGGGTGCTGATATCCTGAGAACTATGGTTTGCTTCCTGTCACTGGATTTCATTCGACTGACTTGACTGACTTTGTAAGAAGTACTGATCAATGCGAGGCCTTTGCCCCTTCTCCCTTAAGCATTTCATTCTTTCTTGATGAATCTTCAAACCTCTGACCATTGTCGCCTTGCTCCAGCCGCAGACACAAACCTGGAGTTCCATGTCTTTGCTAACTGCAGATCTTGAACTAGTCTTTTGTGAAGTACTCTCCATTCTCATATCCATTTCCGTTCCATAATCGTTAACCGTGTTATCCAACGTTCAGTCATCTTCCGCCCCCGCTCTTGCAGACTCTAGGGGTATTTTTCTCTTTAATTTCTTAGAAGCCTTGGGCAGGTGTCTCCAGCATCCTGTTTACCTTTGAAAACAAAGAGCTGGATACTGCCGACCAGGGTAGCTAACCCTTGCCAGCCCCAATGGGGTCTCTTTCCTCCTGTCAGCTCTCTCTCCATGCTGTCACAAGGTTTTTCCCTTGTTGCCAGCTGCACTATTCACAGCAGTCACTGGATGTATCCAGATCTCATGATTTCCATTACATGAGAGTAGATGTTGAATTTCATGCTGATTTGAACTCGGCTCTTGCACCAACTAAGACGTAGCTTTGCAGTAAACTAATGTGATCCACCTGCATCTCCATCCATTTGCGTTGTTTTCCATCTGATGATGTAGATATCCTTCTGTCTGGTGATGATTGCTGAAGTGTAATGCTGGCTCCAGGGATCAGCACACACAACAGCTGTGATGCTGGCTCCAGGGATCAACCATAGTGCGGTCTCCCCAGCGCATCAGCCTGACAACCGTCTGGATTTAACTAAGTAGGGTACATCACTGGGGTCTTCAAGTGGGCACATTCCATCCTCTGTAGTTCGTTGACTATCCCACGACACCTCAAGAGGGCTCAACAGTGATTCTGGTGTCCCAGCATCACCCCTCTCTATCCCCCACTCAGCTCAGCCCAGCTTACTTACCTGTACATCAGCGTTGCTTTCTTTCTATTGTGCTTGAGATCCCCATCCAGAATCTTTCCGTCTCAACCACAGCCAGCTGATGCTCCTTTCTGCTGCTTCAGATAAGTGCATTTCTTTAAAACTACACCTTTGAAACAAATGTAGCTAATGGGAGTGCAAAACAGGTAAGATTAATTGCTTTGTTTTGTTAGCTAGAAATATTTTAAAGGAGTGGTAACAAAGGCTATTTTATGTCAGCTTGTTTTAATGTGGTACTTCTGAGTTTATTTCAGTGTTTCAGGCATTTTTGTTTTCATTTCCACAGTTCGAAAGGTCTGATCAGAGTGTAGTCTACTGCAGCCCTCAATTCAACCAAGGCGGAGGCACTGTCCCCTATACTTTCCTTAGCTCTGATCTCTGGAGGCAACATTAAAATGTCTGTACTGGGGCTTATCCTTTCATTTTTTGACTGCAGTGATCTTCTGTTGCTATACTTTGCTCTCAATCTCTTGAGTAAGTGTGAACTATTGTTCATGAAAGTGGTATTTTACAGTAACTGTTAAAACAATGATTTATTGCTTCTTTTTTATCAAAAGTCCCTCTCAAACCAATCTTGAATAAAACATACTTTCAAAATAATTACTTGTTTTATTTTTTCATGATTCGACAATAAAACTTTTATCAGCCTACACACAGCTTAAATACCGTTGGCCACCCCTGAATTTTATCAGCGCATTACAGAGCTTGGAAATTCCTGGTCATCCTGGTAATTCTCCTTTATCCTGGTAAAAGTGTGAGTGGTTGGCTGAAAGAGGGCATAGTGGGCCTCCCTTGGATTTTATGAACATGTTTACTGTTGCCTTGGACAGTGGTGCACAGCTCAGGCCATGGAGGGCCAGTGTCCCTCCTGGTTTTTGTTCTAACCAAACCCTAAAATTAGTTAATTGGACCAATTAAGCTTCTAATACTTTTGGGTGCAGTTGGAATAAAAACCTACAAGGTACAACGGCCCTCCAGGACCGAGTTGTGCACCATTGCTCTTGGGCATGTTCCAGCTCTTTACTAGGGTGGGCAAACGTAATTTTAGATTCTCAAAAGAAAAAATCTAATCTTTTTTTTTATAATCAGTTTTCATATAACTTAAACATATCTGAAATGAAAACATACAAAAACACCTTTTTACATACCAAATGCAGCTTTTTTATTTATCTAGTAGTCATCTTGGATTTTTTTTTATGCCAATGCTGAGATTTCGTAATTTAAATTGACAGTATATTTTAAGAAAGAATGTTACTCTGAGCTAAACGACTGCTTTATATTAGAGGTGAGATGTTTTATGTGTACAAGCCAGCCTCTTGAAAACCGCACATCTCACTATGGGCAGAAGGGTATCGCACAGACACAGCTGAACTGTCACAGCAAAATTGCACTTTTGCCATTGTCTCAGAGAGCAGAGAATGAAACTTTGACAAACCTGAGTGTGGGTCACTTAATCCAACCACATATCTTCCAAACCCCACCTGATAGGATAAAAATTCAAAGAGGTCTGCCGGAAACATAGCATTAACCAATTATGTATATTTTGAGAGAAAGGTACTTGTTGTTGTTTTCCAAATACCGGCCAACTTTTATTTAAAATTTTTTTTTTTTTTTAGTGTTCCTACTATCGGAATAACGCGAAAACAGGGATTCAGGAAGATTAATGGGTATTATTATTATTATTATTTGAAAGCAGCTTGTGTGTGTTGTATAATGAACTCTGTGTGATTTTGTCAAAAATAGGTAAACCGCAACTGAAACTCAGGCTGCCATTGACATGGTGCAAGTCTGGAAATTCGATGGCAAAATTCAATAAAATCCACTCCGACTTTTTTTTTTTTTGTGCCGAATATAAGCTAGGCGAATTGTGCAATCCAAAGAATGATATTTTGTGAGATTTATAGAATATTTTGAGAAATTACAGTTAATGACAGGTTTCATTGTCTTTTGCAATATATAAGGACTTTAGAGCTCTGTAAACATAAAACTACTCAAACATACTCAAATATTGTAAGACAGACATGTAGTGGACAAAAACTTGTATTAAAAAATATATTCATTTTGCAGTTGATGATTACTGGGATAATCTTACATCGATTTAAAAACTGCTACATTCACGATTCTCACACACAGTCCTCATAGGAGATAATATGATCACACCCTGTTCCGCTCACTCTATTTTTACCCTAGTTTGTTGTTCCAGAGAGAAGGTTCAGGGTTAGAAGCTGGGGTAAATGTATAATACTAGATGTGTACTTGTGAACAAGCTGGCTGATGGTGACGTCAGGCCAGGAAGAGAATTAACACAGACCGTACTGGGGTAAATGAAAAAGCTGCTTTTTGCGGTTTAATTAATAAATAAAAGTTTAAACAAAACACTTATACAAAACAAAAGGCACATTGGCCAACATAAATAGACAAATACAAAACAGACACGAAACCATCGTGTTGGTGTAAATCAGCACGGATAGCAATTGCTTTCCAATAATTTTGAGACTCTATTCTCACGACTCGCGTCTCTCGTTCTGCCTCTGATCACCCTATTTATACACCTGTGGCTGGAGCCTTAATTAATCATTATTCAATTTATGGCTCCAGCCACATTTCCATGTGTTTTCAAATTTTAACTTCCTCACTGTCACCCATTATTCCACACACAAATGCAGACATCCCCTTGCTCACATATCAACATCCATTTTTACTCTGCACTGTGGTTGTGCAATCCCTGTGACTAAATGCAAATATACATTTTAATACGCACAGGGGCAGGGCACCCTGCCACAATACTAAATTAAATAAATACAAAACTGCATTAAACTCTTTGCTACATGTAATAACAATGTACGTATCAATTGACACTGTTTCTATACTTGATTCCCCATGTAAATACTATAGCACTGACAAGCACTGTTGTGGGATTTACCCAAGTGAAACAGCAAACAGCGTATGCTCAAGCTCTTTATTGAAAAGCAGGCGAAGTACCAGCTAGCTAAATGGTTTCAGTACCACCCACACACACACTGACACAGCATCCTCACGGCCTGGCCTTGCTCGCACTCCTTGAGTATGGCCTCAATCCTTCCTGTTTGGGCCAAGGCCTGCTTGAGGGAGGTTGTGGCAGTAAGCTGTCTGTGTGAGGCAGAGGTCAGGCCATAGATGAACGCATTCATCGAAAGGTCTTCCTGTATGGCTGGTGGGTAATCTGAATACCACCACCATGCCAAGTATGCTACGTCTGCCACCAGGACTCCCAGCTTCTCCGTGCTGGTTCTCTTGCGGTTGGCAAGGTGGTGGCACAAGCCGACTGCGGATTCCACAGTCATACTGGTTAAGTCGATCAGGACCTGCAGTGTCTTCCTCTCCAGCGCCGCTGCCTGCTGTGCAGATCTAGCTTCTGAGCCCCAGGCCCTCCCTCAGGCCACTATGCAGAATTTTGCCTGGCAAGCTTCCCAGGGCGAAGTGCCATCACAGAAACTTGCCTTGATGTTCGTGTTGGCTGGCCGCACTGACTGAAAGTCCTGGGGGTCTTGCATACTGTTACTGAAAATGTCCAAACAAAGAATATCAGATCTTTATGTAAATTCTCAGCACCACCACCTACTAAAATAAGCTTGTCATAAATGAAGCTAACTGGGAGTTAGTGTCATTGTGAAGCAATATTAAAAACACACAATACGGGGGGTCACGTGATGATGTTTTACTGAGAGGAGCAGAATTGCTGAGCTCCTGCTTCTACAGTTACTTTTTATTAAAAATAAAGGAACCTGCAGTATTACTTGTCAGATAATATAAAAGCAACATATCTCCAAAGATTGACCTCATTCCGGAGCTGAAAACACACCTTAAACTACCAAAAAATAAAATAAAAAGAAAGGAGCACACTGCCCGAGTCCAGAGCTAGAAAGCCAAGTGGCACCGAGGGAAGCTTGAACACCGACAATGTGAGAATGGTGAGAGAAATTACAAACAACATCACTGACATGATGGAGAAGAGGTTTTCTAAATTTTCTGATACACTTGACGACCAGAATTAATGAAAACTCAAAGCGTATTGGGGAAGTTGAATCACGTGTGTCGAACATGGAAGATGTCATACTAACCCTGGGAAAAAAGTGCTTAGTCTCACAGAGAAATTGGATGATTTAGAGAATCTGGGAAGATATGGGCTTGTCGGCTTTTCAGAAGGCACAGAGGAGCAACAGCCAATTGAATTCTTTGAATCCTGGCTACCAAATATAATGGGACTGAAAACAAAGAGAGGAATTGTTAAAATCGAGTGCTCACACAGATCCCTGGCCCAACACCACGACAGGGCAGCAGGCCACACCAAGTGAGTATTAAACAGCGGATAATGACAGCGGCCAGAACAAGTGGCCCACTATTACACAAAGGTCATAGACTTTTAATTTTAAAAGGACTTTTCTGTCTCTGTTCAGCAGAGAAGAAAGAGTTTTGGTGATGCATGTGGACAGCTCAGGGATCACAGCATCCTTTACATGGTGATCTACCCAACAACTCTGAGGGTCTTTCATGAGGGAGTAACCCGGTCATTCATTTCCCCAAGGACGTGCAATCCTTCTTGAACACTCATCAGCAGGTGATCACTGGAGAAAAGTGAAGGTTGTCATACTAGTTAAGGTTATGTATATGATGTTTTATAATGTATTATAATTTTACAAAGTTAAATTTTTGAAAAAGAAAGGTGTGGTACAATGGTGGAATGATACATGATAATTGCTTAAGACATGCCAGCTAAAATTTTACTTTTAATGTATAATCATCATATATTTGTTTATGTATGTGTGTGTACCTGTATGTGTCTGTCAGTGGATACACATTATATGCATGCATATATTTATATATATATATATATATATATATATATATATATATATATATATATATATATATATATAAACACATACACATACATATGTACATATACATATATATATACAGTGCCTTGCAAAAGTATTCAGACCCCTGGCCAATTCTCTCACATTACTGCATTACAAATGGTACATTGAAATTTCGTTCTGTTTGATATTTTATTTTTAAACACTGAAACTCAAAATCAATTATTGTAAGGTGACATTGGTTTTATGTTGGGAAATATTTTTAAGAAAAATAAAAAACTGAAATATCTTGCTTGCATAAGTATTCAACCCCCACACATTAATATTTGGTAGAGCCACCTTTCGCTGCAATAACAGCTTTAAGTCTTTTGGGTTAAGTATGTACCAGCTTTGCACACAGTGTCAGAGTGATTTTGGCCCAGTCTTCTTGGCAGATTTGCTCCAGGTTGTTCAGGTTGGTTGGAAGACGCTTGTGGACTGCAATTTTCAAATAGTGCCACAGATTCTCAATGGGACTGAGACCAGGACTTTGACTGGACCACTGTAGGACATTCACCTTTTTGTTCTTGAGCCACTCCAATGTTGCTTTGGCCTTGTGCTTGGGCTTATTGTCCTGCTGAAAGGTAAATTTCCTCCCAAGCTTTAGTTTTTTAGCATACTGAAGCATATTCTCTTGCAGTATTTTCCTGTATTTTGCTCCATCCATTCTTCCTTCAATTGTAACAAGATGCCCAGTCCCTGCTGATGAGAGGCAACACCACAGCATGATGCTGCCACCACCATACTTCACTGTAGGGATGGTGTGTCTTGAGGCATGGGCAGTGTTAGGTTTGTGCCAAATATAGAGCTTTGAGTTTTGGCCAAAAAGCTCTATCTTGGGCTCATCTGACCACAAAACCTTTTCCCACATCGCAGCTACTGCAACTTTCAGTGACAGCAACTTTAGTACTTCACAGGTGGAGGCCAATGGTTTCAATTGTGAAACCACTGCGCTCTCTCACGGTTCGTTTCCCCTTTAAATCAGGACCCAGAAATTGATTTTTCTTGCGCTTACGTGCACTTTTAATAAACCCAAACAAAAATAAACAAAACAAATGCCTGGCTCTTTCTTGAACACTAATTATTACACACAGGAACCTAACTCACTCAGGACAGCTAAGCTGTTTACCTGTAACACACCCTGAAAAACAGAACACACAAAAAAGGCTTACTCACACTACCTTTTTTTTTTTTTTACTACGATTGCACACACCTACAATCGGGCTCCGCTCACACCTACAATCGGGCTCCTCACACACCAGCAGCTCTGAACAGACTGGCTGCCTTCTTTAAATACCCTGCACCTGGCTCTAATTTACAATTAACACCAGGTTCAGGGGATAACTAACAATTAAACAATAAACCCATTACACCCAAATGTGCATTCTCACATGTTTCTGGGCAGGGAAACGTAACCCCTTCCCTGCCATGTTACACCTGCCATGTTACTATATATATATATATATATATATATATATATATATATATATATATATATATATATATATATATATATATATATATATATATATGTATGTATTGTAAGATAGCAGGGAGGGGGTTGGGATTCCTCCCTGCTAAAACATGTGAGAATGCACTGTGGGTGAATGGGTTAAGGGTTTTTCTAATGGGTTAATTGTTTTTATTGTTTAATGATTTAGTTAATCCCCTGCACCTGGTGGTAATCATAAATTAGAGCCAGGTGCAGGGTATTTAAGAGAGGCAGCCAGTTTGCTCAGGGTTGCTGAGTGAAGAGCCCGACTGAGTGTGTGTGTCCAGTTGTATCGAAGGTGAAGTACTGAGTGAAGCCCGTGTGAGTTTGTGTTTTGGTGTTAGTGTCAGGTAAACGGCTTAGCCGTCCTGAATGTTTAGTTAGAGCTCCAGGAGAGAGCTAGGTGTTTGTTTCTGTTTTGTTTGTATTAATTTTATGTTCATTAAAAATAGCACAAAAGCGCTTCAAAATCCATTTCCGTGTCCTTGGGTCTGGTCTTAAAGGGGCAATGAACCGTTAAAGTGGTGCAATCGTTCACATTATATATATATATCAGGCAGGGAAAGAGTTAAAATCCTCCCCGCTAAAATCACGTGCATATGCACGTTTGTTAGGAAAAATTGTAACAATGTTTATTGTTAGTTATCGCCTGCACCTGGGAAATTGTAACTTGGATGCTGGTGTGGGCTATTTAAAGAAGGCAGTCAGTCTACTCGGGGCTGCTGTGTGAAGAGCCCGACTGTGTGTCATAGTACTCAAAGGTACTGTGTGAAGCCTTTGTTATATTTATGAAACTGTGTGTGTTTTGTTTTTTCAGCTGGTATACAGCCTAGCTGGCTGGTATTAGTTTAGTGTGCCCATTTGTGTTTAGCTAGTGCTCGAATAGAGCTAGGTGTTTATTTTTCAGTTTTGATTCCTTGTTTATTAAAAATTAGCACGGCAGCGCTTGAATTCACTTCTCTCTGTTTGCGTCTGGATTTTAAAAGAGCAAAACAAACCTGAGTCGTCTAAACTTGGTTACATATGGTGGCAGTGGTACTCAGCCCTACAACCCAACACAGTTTTTAATAAATAAAGAATTTAAAACGGAGAGGCTGGAGGAGTTGATCGCCGGGATGAAGAAAAATACGGCGGAGCAGGAGAAAAGCAATTGCTGAATAAAGGGGGAGATCGAGAGATGACGACTGGAACTGGGTGAACCCCCGTTGGAAACGAAGGAGCGGAAATCTACCAAGTTGGAGCTGCTGCTCCAAAAATGGGAGCAGGCAGAAGAAGCCCTGTCTTCTCCCGAGCCAGAACCAGAGGGAGCAGAGACATTGCAGCTGATGGAGTGAGAGATACCGCTGCAGGCTACAGAGAAGGGGGAGGAGGTGAGGAGTCCACTTCCACCACCCCTGTTAGCCAGTCCGGTGCTGCTAGGTGTGGTCCCTTGCTCCATGCTCTTGGACACCCTGCCAATCTGTCTGGACCTCCCTGCCCTGGACAGGTCTAACCCTGGTTCCCTACTCCGCTCTCCCCAAACACCCAGACGTCGCTGGGCTGCTGCCAAACGTCGCTGGGGCTCCCCCTGTTTGCTGCTATGCTCCCCTGGGTGATCGGACAGCGCTGCGCCGGTACCCAGGGGAAGACCTGCGTTCGTTGCTGCATCCCCCTGTTCCCTGGTCGTCGCTCCAGTTGCCCCTGTCATCCCAGTGGGGTCCCTTGTCGTTCATGGGCCCATCCTGGAAGCGTCGGAGGAAGGACCGACGCAGCCTCATGCCCGCCTGTGGAAAAGGGCGAAGACCAAAGACTTGGGACTTGAGGGTGGGTGGTACTTTAAAGGCGGATCGAAGTGGACGTTATATGGTCGGTGTCTTAAAAAGACATGGGGGAGGATGTGTAATCAAGCAGGGAAAGAGTCAAATCTTCCCTGCTAAAATCATGTGCGTATGCACATTTGTTAAGAAAAATTGTAACAGTGTTTATTGTTAGTTATCGCCCGCACCTGGGAAATTGTAAATTAGATGCGGGTGCGGGCTATTTAAAGAAGGCAGCCGGTCTACTCGGGGCTGCTGTGTGAAGAGCCTGACTGTGTGTCGTAGTCCTCAAAGGTACTGTGTGAAGCCTTTGTTATATTTGTGAAACTGTGAGTGTTTTGTTTTTTCACCCGGTGAACAGCCTAACTGGCAGGTATTAGTTTAATGTGCCCGTTTGTGTTTAACTTGTGCTTGAATAGAGGTAGGTGTTTATTTTTCTGATTTGATTCCTTGTTTATTAAAAATGAGCATGTCATATATATAGTGATGGAGTAGACGCTCTTATCAAGAATATAGAGGAAAGTTTAGTTGGCGCTCCAGAGAGGAGTTAGTTTTTGTTTTGTTTATTTTGTTTAAATATAATAAAAAATAAACACACAGGCACTGACCTAAAAGCAATTGTGAGAGTGCCTTAATTTCCTACCAGAAGACAGGGTTGGTGAGACCAGGAAACCCTAGAGTAGGAAGTGATTTGGTCTAGTAGCATGCTGAAGCTGTGTATCGGGGATGAGTATCTGGAATCCAACCAACAAAAGGTTTATCTTGTGTATTTATTGTGAACTTACCTATTAGCTGTTGTCTTTTATATATATTGTCACGGTGGGGCAGCAATTAAAGACTGATGTGGACTGGAGGGGGAGGGAGCAAGGGATGAACACATAGTTAGATGCCTTGTATTTTGAAGTATATTAGTGAGGTATGATTGGTGTGTGGGTGCTGACTGTGTACAGCTGGGATTGGGTGGGAGTATAGTTATTTGGGGAATGGGCAGCTAGCATGCTAATTGGGGAAACCTTAGTTGGCCAATGACTGAGCCTGGTTGGGCTATATTAGGGCGAACAGCACCACTGTTTGGGTTGTTTTGTTTTAAGTGTCTTTCAACCTCAAATGTTGTCTGCATCATTATTTCACTGTCTCCACTGTTGAAATAACCTCCCTCTTGAATCCACAGCACGCTCATGGTTACAATATTTTCCCCAAAACTGTTCTGGGAGAGATCAGATCTGGCTGTGCAGTATTATTGTGTATGTAGCTGCTTAAAACTAAAATGGGAACTTGAATAGGAAAATATAAATATTGCTGCTGGTGCTATTGTATACAGAGTGTAATTTAATTGTAATGTTAACGTGTTTTTATGATCTTGAGATGACTATCTGTGCGCTGTAAAGAGTTTAAAGAATGGAATATTGACTTTGTTTCTGCATTTCAGATTGGGGGTTATCACGGTTTTATTTGCATGTTTTAATTTTGATTGGATTTATTATTTTTTAGTTTGTTTGGATTGATGTTCACTGGTATGTCTTATTGGAAGTCATTTTGCACAAAATATTTTGATTCCATTTTGTTTTTCATTTTGATGTTTGTTTGTAGTAGTATACCCTGTATTTATTTGCTATTGCTAGGAGAGGTAGGAAATATGTTCCATGACTGAAAATGTAGTGCAATATTTTTATATCTCTACTGCAATGCTCTTTTAATTCTAGTTCAGTATATTTAACAAAGTTTCTGTTGTAAAACATACAAAAATAACTTTTTTAATAGAAATCTTGTCTGAGTCTCTGTTGCATCCTCTGCTCTAATAAATTTAGGGTACTGGTGAACTGTTGCTACATAGACACCAGATTCAGTCAATGTAATAATACATGGCTGATCCTGGAGGAATGGGTTAATCAAGGGATAAGGGATACAGAACAGCTTCTGTATCTGGGTCTAGCTGAAGAAAAAGGAAACTGGGTTTCTACCAGAAACAGAAAAAAGGAAGAATTCATTGTAAGGATATTGTCAGAATATCTCTGTCCGACCGATTTGATTCGTTGGGGACTGTGATAGAGATTGATTGATTCTTGGTGTTAGATCTCCCTCCCTACCTATGAGGGTGCTGTGTAAAAGGAATAGACTACCCTGGACTAAAAGGCACGACAATTTATTCCCATGGGTAGGTGGAAGTCGGCCAGCTAGAAAAAGGGCGGAGCTATGGTACCCGAACTCAATGATCCGGACAGGAAATGGCGTGGCATCCATGGATTGGAGAAGGGGTCATGAAGGGGGGTATAGATAGGGGTCGTAGTAAAGTAATCTGTTCCTTTGTAAATGGTTAGAATACAACCTAAAAGGAGACTGTGCATCTGTGAAGAATGTGATGTGTTTGTTAATCTATCTTGTAACGCTGTCTGTTTACTAAGAATACTAACATGGTCTGGAGCTGGAGCTGCAGGCCAGCAACAAACCCGGACACCAGCACTTTTTCCTGTTTTCACTACAAAATGTCTTTTCACTATGAGCACTAGTTTCACTCACTGTTAATACTGTGTTTGTGTTCTGTGTTACGTGTGGGTGAGGAAAGAAACTGGACTTTTGATTTCGGGTCAAACCCGCCGATTATTATTTTACTATTTACTGAGTGATACATGCCGCTGTATAACTTCCATCATTTATTATTTACAGGTGTTTTCCATAAGGCTCTGGACATTGCTAATTAATCAATAAACACCCTTGCACCTGAATATCATTGTCTGTTTCTTCAGCACTGCACTGCATCACCTGTAGCCACTCACCACTCTGTCACACATGGTGTCAGGGTGATATGGACTATGCAGTACTGTCGGCGCTGCTGGAGCAGCTGGACAGCATACGGGAGGCTGAGGAAAGGCGGAGCGAGAAGAGATACATTGCTGGAGGATGACCCAGAAGCATACTTGGTAGTGTTTGAGCGGCTGGCTACCACCCCGTCATGGCCCCGAGAATTCTGGGCAAGCAAATTGGGACCCTATCTGATTGGAGAAACACAGGCAGCCTACCAGGCTATGGCTGATGACGATGCTGCTCAATACAACCTGGTAAAGCTAGCCATTCTCCGCCGTCTCAACATGAAAGAGGAAACCCACCATGTGAGGTTCCAGGAGAACAAGAGATCCGGTCCCCGGATACACGCCCCAGGGTGGTCACGCAAAAACTGTCTGACCACATGATACACTGGTTCAACCCTGCTTTGAAAAACAGCCTTCAAATGGGGGAGGCTATAGTGATTGATCAGTTTTGCCATGTGAATATGGCGCTGAGACCCAAGTGTGGATACGGCGCCACAACCCTAACACCCAGAACAAGGCAGTAAAGCTCGCCAAGGACTTCGAAAACTCCCTGGTATCAGCACAGACCAGTCAACTCACTGCTCCAATACAGTGGAGCAACCAAGCACCACCTCCTCTCTCTGCTCCCCCACCACCACCGGGAGCAGGTCAACGATCTCCTAGACCGCAAGTCCCAAAGGGCAACCTTGCCTCCCCTCCATGGAGACCAAGGTTGTCCCCCAGTTGGGCTAGAAGTGCTGCCCCTGCCCCGTTGCCATACCAGCAATGGGACAGATATCTAACCACTGTTCCCTCCTTCCCCTCTACCTGTTTCAGATGCCATCAGCCGGGACTAGAGTCATGCTCATCTGCGATGGAATGTGACGTGGCAGCATGCAATCTGGCATCAGAAGTGGGTAAGCGAGGGGGAAAATGGTCAGGAGGAGCCTTGTATTGTAAATGTAATTTGGGGAAATGTGAAAACCTATGCTTAGTGGACACAGGCTATGGTCAGACCTCTTCGGCGGTGTGTTGTGGCAGGCGTAAGATCAGGTGGCTTTCTCCTGCAACCATGGAGACATGGCAACATATTCCACAGTCAAAGTATACTTATCGGTCAGACCGATAAAACGTCACCTGTTCTGGTTGCAGAAACGCTATCACACCCAGGAATTCTGGTTCGAGACTGGTCAAACTATAAAGAATTGGTGAAATTAATGGCAGTCTGAACCGCAAACATTGCAGAAAAGAACAAAAGGGAAATGATTGGTAATGTTTTTTCCCTTTCAAGTTCTGTCCAAGAAAAACAAATAGAGAAAGATGAGGAAATGGGAGGGAGCATTGAGACAAGGCTGGAGTTTGGTGGGTGCCTGCTACAATAGTGAGAAATGCCAGTCGAAGGGGGTCGGAATGCAGTGTGACCAAGAGGGCGAGGTTACTGAGTCATCTAGGCAGATGCAACTCCCGCATCACTCAATATACCGGACATGTGGCACTCAAGCACAGACATAGTGTGGGGCCAAAATAACGACCCCTTACTAGTGCACACTTGGGGACAGGTCTAGTCTATTGAAGGTAAGGATGTTGAAGGCACTGGGGCACTAGTATTTCCACATTTCATTATCAAGGGGGAATTACTCTATAGGGAAAATATTGCCACAGGCACAGGACAGCCTGTAACACAATTATTGGTTCCACCGTCGGAGCTGACTAGACAAAGGAGTGGATATTGGCTTGATTTCATTGGGTAGGACTTCATAAAGATGTGTCAAAATATGTAGCCACATGCCCAGACTGCCAGCAAGTAGCTCCAGATCAAGTGTGACCCGCTCCTTAGGTTCAACTGCCAATTATTTCCACTCCCTTTGAACGCATCACAGTGGATATAGTCTTCCCTTTAATATCTTCTGACTCTGGGTATATGCATATATTAATGGTGGTAGATTATGCAACACTACACCCGGAGGCAGTCCCATTGAGGTCCACTAGTGCCACTGCGATAGCCAAAGAATTACTGCAGATCCCCAAGGAGATCCTGACTGATCACGGAACTAACTTCCTGCCTAATATGTTACAGCAAGTTTACAAAATACTAAAAATACATCCCATCAAGACACGTGTTTATCATCCACATACAGATGGTTTGGTAGAACGCTTTATTCAGACCTAAAGCAGATGCTGACACAATTTGTGAATCAAGATCAAAAACATTGGGCATCATTTCTTCCCTATCTTCTTTTTGCAGTGAAAAATGTGCCACAGAGTTTGTCAGGGTTCTCGCCCTTTGAGCTCTTGTATGGCTGACAGCATCACGGCATTCTCCAACTGCTGAGAGGGGTGGGAGGAGCACAAAGGCTTGTCCAAAAATGTAGTGCAGCATATGCTCCTACTCAGGGATTGCCTAGATTTGGTCAGTCATTTGGACCAGGCCAACCTGAAATTGGTTCAGCACCGGCAACAGCAGCATTACAATAGAAATGCACAAATTCAAAGCTTTCAACCAGGAAATAAAGTAATGCTGCTGCTTCCCTCCTCAGAATCTAAACTATGTGCTAAATGACAGGGGCCATATGAAGTGATTTGGGCTATAGGAAAGGTGAATTATGAAATTAGACAGCCCGATCGCTGTAATGAAAAGGGAATTTATCATATAAATTAAAGCCTAGCAGGCGAGGGAGGCCTTATTTATAGCCCCAGAGGAAGTGCAGGATGCTTTAAGTCCCGGTCTAGAGGCCTCTATCACAAAAGACATTTCGATGGGGGAACAGTTACTTCCTGATTAGCAACGTGAACTGCATGAGTTAATTGAGGAGTTCAATGATGTTTTCTGATGTGCCCAGTAGAACTAACCTTGTTGAATATACCATGATCTCTCCCCCAGATGTCACGGAGTGAGAGAGAACTTATCGGATCCTAGAACGTTGACGAAGTGGTGTTTGCAAAGAGGTGTGGTTGATGCTCGAATTTGAGTTGATTGAACCTTCCAGGGGCGAGTGGTGCGGTCCAATTGTGATAGTGGCCAAAAAGGACTGCACCAACCACTTTTGTGTGGACTTCTGGAAGGTGAACGATATTGTTAAGTTCGATGCGTACCCCATGCCTCAGGTTGATGAGCTTCTAGATAGACTGGGGACTGCAAGGTTTATTTCCACTTTGGACCCAACGAAGGTTTACTGGCAGATCTCATTAACCCGTAGTTCTAGAGAGAAAACCGCATTTCAATACCAGATGGGCTGTTTCATTTCACAACCATGCCGTTTGGGCTTCATGGTGTGCCCTCTGCTTTTCAGAGACTCATGGACCAGGTTTTACATCCACATTGTGAATATGCGGCAGCTTATATCGACGATGTGGTTATTTACAGCTCCACCTGGCATATATAAATTAGTGTTGTGAAAAAGTATTTGCCCCGTCTGATTTTCTGTATCTTTGATGACAACAGTTTTGTTTGTCTTTTTATTTTGGTGAATGTGCCGTGTCCTGTTTTTGTTTGTTACAACCGTTTATTTTCTGTCTGTCTGTTCATTCATTAAATGCTGAGCGAGACCATTCGCTTAGCTCCACCAAACTCCACCTCTCTGTTGCTCATTTCCTGGCTCTGGTCTGACGATATCCACTCCGGCCGTCTTTGTGACAAGGTCATAATTAACTAATAAATCAATTATGTTGTTTGGCATATCTGTCGATCTATCTAATATATATATATATTTTCCCAAAAACAAAGAATACAACACAATTAAAATATATGGTTCTACAATCTGTTGCAGATTGTTACTTGTAATCTTCAATGAGACACAATTGTGCTGGCAGTGCCAAATACTGCCAGATGGCATTATTTGACACAACACCAGGCCGTTCCGTCGTCTTCTGGCTTTTACCCCATCCCGATATAAATGTGTATATTACGTGCCTGAAAACTGCAATTTTTTTTCAATCCATGTTTGTCCACACTTATACTTATTAAATATATATCACCATATACAAATTATTGCCATTTTCATATACTTATATAAAAAATATATTGTAAAATATGTGGTTTTATATAAGGGATAATATATTGTTACTATAAATATACTTATATAAAAAATATATTGTAAAATATGCCATTTTTATATATATATATATATATATATATATATATATATATATATATATATATATATATATATATATATATATATATATATATATATATATATATATATATATATTATATATATATGTATATATATAATATATATGAACATTTATATAATATTTTATATAACATTACCATATACATTATATAATATTTTATACTGTTAATATATTTTAAAGGTATTGATAAATATATTGTAATAATAAATATATGTATACTTATAATGTAAATATAATTTAAATATATTGACAAATATATTGTAATATATTTATACGGCAAATATATTTCACATATACTGATGAATACATTGTGAAACTGTATTAAAAACATTATAGTTTGTGAACTACAATTATGTATAGCTAACTAACTAGAGTAGCAACTGAAATTACAGGTACAACAAATGATTTACAGAATGACTGGTGGTGTCAAATTTACTTCCCATGTTTCCTCAATTGGACCCTTAATAAATATAATGAGGAATTCATCATGTTTTTTTTTTTTTAAAGAAAAATCAATAGTGTATTAGTGAGATGGTTCTACTTTCTATAAAAAAAGAGAACATTTCAGGCAACTATTATATTTTGTATGTAGAGGGTCAGAGGAAAAATGGACAATAAAAACCGCAGTCATCCTGTACATTTGTATCCATAATTTCTACCAGTAGTGTACATTAATGTATAGATAATTGTAGCAATAGAATGTATGTATAAAGAACAATATTTAACATATTCTATAATATAAATAATGTTCTTTCTGTAGCAATCAGTTGTGTGTACATTTGAAACTATTTGTTTTTGTAGAAAACTGAAATCCAAATTCATAGTGCACCTTGGTCAAGGAACTATTTTAAAAACAAGCTTAAGCTTAAAGTTGTTCACAGATTTACCTCACAAAAATTTGAATAAATAAAATTACCAATATATTTATGCAACTAGTTAACATAAAAATGAAAAAAAAAAAAAAAAAACAATGTACAAAGCATTACTTTTACTATTTTAAAGTTCAGTTATCAAAAATGACCATCAGTTTCTAAAACAAAAAACTGCCTCCTTATCAGGTTACATTTTAGGGGCTTAGTTTTCAAGTATGAGAACCAAACATGTACAGTGGTATTTACTTAGAAAACCAGAATCATCCAAAACGGGAAGTAAAAAAAAAAAAAAAAAAAGTCTTCTCCACAGGTTATGGCTGGGTTACTTGGCGAGACTTGTATCGCATCTCATTTATTTTTCCTTTCATTGCTCTTCCAATATCAGACCTTTTCGCTCCAGGGAACATTGTCTGGGTTGCACCTACAGAATACAAAATCTAATCAATTTAACTCATTTGGTAGACGCCTTAATCCAAGGTGACTTTAAAATGTTTCAAGTGATAATTCCAGTGATACTGTTCAATATGGTAGGATACAGTAGAGACGTATAAGTAGTGTGAACAGTTGGTCAGAAGCAATGAAGTCTGTTAGTAGTTGGTTGCACCACGTGGACAAGGTTGGAGAAGAATGAAGTACAGTAGATAGTAAAGAAAGGGCATAATCTGTATATGTTGCTCAGGAAGAAGTGGTAAGAGCATGCTAGGGAAGAGATATGCAGGGAGTAAAAGAGGTAAGGATCAAGGTTGTCAAGGGTCTTGGCAGAGGAGGTTGATGGAGTAAAATAGACATATCAGATGAGGGTCAGGAAGGAAAAGGAAGAGATGTTTTGGAATATATATTCACCATTGGGTATCAGTCTTCAGCTTTATATTTGATTATTTTACTAAACCATTTGAATGATTTTAAAGAGGTACATTTGTATTCCCTATAACTTTTTTGCTTAAACGCATTTAATATATTAAGGTTTTAGACAGAAGCTGATACTTTACTAAACCTTATATTCAACAGCATATATTGTATGTAGGCTACTACTGCTTGCTTATGTACCAACCTTCATACGTATAAAAGGGGCAGGGCTAACAGTGATCCACTGACCAATCCACATGTAAGATGGAAACTATTGCCCTGTGGTGTAGGGATGTGAGGGTAAGAGTTAACTACATGCTCCTCCGATTAAGTTTTAACCAATCACAGCCCAGAATTTAGAGGAAATGGAAGCACTTTCAGATGGTATCCATCACCATATACTTCTTGACGATGATGATACACATTTGTATGATGGAAGTGATATTACTTATAATCAGAGTTTTACTCTTATCTTGTCCTTCATATTGAAACATAACAGGTGTTGCATTATCTGATTTACTAGATTGAATTAATTTACATTGTCCTGTTCAATCTGTGCCATTATCAAAGTATATTTTCCTCAAATCTCTTTCTTGTTTAAAGGAAAAGATTCAGTTCCATGCATTTTGCAAAGTTTGCAATTTCTATCTTGGAACAATTGAACAAGGAATATGTGATGCATGTTCTACTGCTGGACAAAAGAACAAAAAATACACAAGGAAAATTACTTAATATATTTATCTCTTGAGTCTCAGCTGAAAATGCTGTTGGAAACTGAAAACATTGGCCCGGCATTGATTAATTGCAATACAAGAACAAAAACTGATAAAGACAACACTGAAGATATTTTTGATGGTGATCTATATATTTTGATACAGTGATCTATCAGGCAGTTGGAAGCCACTGAGCAACCCAGATAACCTTTCACTGAGCTTAAATTTTGATGGAATTCCAGTTTTTAAATCCTCAAATTGTAGGCTATGGTCAATGAATTACCACTCTAAATTAGATCAAAAAATATTATGATCTGTGGTCAGTTGCTCAACCTATATTACAAAATATGACTTAGTTCAATGGAAAACACAGTTCTGGCTACTGCTTACATCCAGGAAGACACATACCGAAAGGAAGAAGTACTGTAAGGGTTTACCCATACCGAGTCACTGCAGATAGAGATGACCACTTCACTTTCAGCTCTGCTGAGCAAGCCCTTTCTATTGACACTAATGTATGTGGCATTAAAGGCCCTAGCATATTGATGAATTTGCCTTCCTTTAACTTTATTGCTAGTGGACCCCCTAATTACATATATTCTGTCTCTCTTGGTGTGGTCAGACAGCTAACTTCTTTGTTGTTAGACACACAAAATCATGAATCTCTTTGGTATATTGGGCTTAGGGTGACAGAGCTGGATAACTTTCTTCTCAAAATCACACCTCCTTGCAGTATTTCAAGAACTCCAAGATCTTTGTCACAAAGAAAATACTGGGAAGCGAGTGAATTCAGGAATTGGCTTCTGTTTTATAGTCCAGTTGTCCTAAAAGGAAGTTAAGGATTAGCCTACTACCAGCACTGGTTGCTTTTGGTGGAGCTTGTTTACACTTTAACTATGGATATATTAAACACTGTGAGGAAGTTGCAATTCATTTTGTGGTAAGGTTTGAAGAGCTCTATGGTGATGAGAATGTGACAATGAATGTACATCTTTGTCTCCACTTAACTGACAGTGTCAAAAACTGGGGGTCGTCGTGGGCACATTCTGCCTTCGTGTTTGAGTCCTTTGCTGGAGAGATCCTCAAACTTTTTTTTATGGCACACAGGGGGTTCCCATACAAATAATGAAAACCTTCACATATATGAGAGCACTGCCTTTATTGTCAATTAGTTGCATGCAGAAAAGCAGCCCATCTTGTGAAGCATTGTTTTTTAAATTGAATGGCAAGCAAAATGTGAACCGTGCAGAAAAAGTTGGGATCAATCTTGAAATTGGCAGCTTTTTGTTTTTACGTCAGGAGGAAGACCTACTTGCTCTACAAGAGAAATGCTTAGTAACAGAAAACACGGGGTTGAATTATATGGGAAAATGATTGTAGATGAAAAATACTATCACTCCAAAATGAGCAGCAGAGAAAAAGCACAACAGCTACACTGTATTGCTTTAGGATAGAAGAGTAGTTTGTGTCTGTTGTTTCCTTGTTGTGGAAGGTATAAATAATTATTATGCCTTAATTAAAGTGTACAGAAAAGCAACTGTTCCATTACTAGCCAAAGATAATCTGACACATTCTATTGCTATTATAGTTTCTCATATAATAGCAATAGAAAAGCAACGATATTCCCGTAAACAGTGGCAGAAGTTTCATTACTTAAGCAGAAATGTGTTGTTATTGACCTGCCTATGCAAAAATGCATGTATGTGGGGGTACCAGCAAACTCTTATGTTGAAGAGTAAAATGTTCTGGGCCTTTGATGAAATAGTTCATGTGAAGAATGCTCCTGATGTGATGGAATTGCGTTTGTTTCCTGTACTTCTGTATACAATATTTGCTGCCACTTGAAAATATATTTAACTAAAGCAATGGTTTTCATACTAAATACATTTTTGTTGTTTCAGTCCAGATTTAAAAAATGCTGTTAAAGCAACTTTTTTGTTTTTACAGATGGCACAAAAAGGGAATGTAATACACTGGTTTTATGTTGTTACTGTGGTCTCTGTGAAAGACTGATCCATTTCAAGATTACTCAAAAATGTTTTGCACCAGTGGTTATTAGATGCAATTAAATGAATTAACTACAATGAAGTAGAACAATGTTTCAAAAGTAACCCCCAATTTAAAAGCCATATGCAGTAATGTCCAGATACAAAGAACTGGCTTAGGTTGAATTTCTGGATAACATGAAGTAATGTCTTTGCCCCGACCACAAATATATAGTAACTTTGTCTTCCATTACTAATTTAAAAATGTACTGTTTCTTTAATTACCTTCAAGTCTCCATTTAAATATTGAATTACACCAATAGCTATCATATTTTTAATTAAACATTGTGAAACTCTTAAATATTTTCTGTAACAAGAATGGCAAACATTAATTACAAATTGCAAATAAATACTGTCAATATTAAACCAAAATGTATGCCTTTGTCTTATTTGATTGATTAAGGATTCCTCAATAAAACCTCTATTTAGCTAGAGCATTTGGATCTGAAACCTACTCTAGAGGGCAGCAGCAAGCGTGACAATATATTATACCATATATGCTATATATCACATTATGCCATAGGATATATACTATAAATACAAACACTTACTATATATTATATAATATCATTATAATGTTTGTTATATATATATATATATATATATATATATATATATATATATATATATATATATATATATATATATATATATATATATATATATATATATATATATATATATATATATATATATATATATATATATATATATATATATATATTTTTTTTTTAACAGTGATATTGAAAAAATATTTTTGGTTTAAGCTTGTTTATATATTTTGTAATGAGTGTTAAATATATGGTAAGTCTGGTAATATATTTTAAAATATATTTTGGGGCAAAAAGTACATTTTAGAATATATTTAAATATATTTCATTTTCAGGTACCACACTTGCAATAAAAAGTAATCTTATTAACAAATTAATTCCCCCCAGTTTTAATTAATATATAATTTATCTCACAATAGTTTGGGACGGACAAACTGCTTGTTTAGGACATAATACCAAACATTAACTCTCGAAACTTTTAATTACACGTCTTTGGATGCACAGAAAACAACCGTGTCAGAATATCTTCAGAAACACACGTATTCGCTTAACTATTTGGCAACAGTCTGCACAGATGTTTATCATGTTGCCATTTACTCTGCATAATTACGTGTGCCATTAAGAAATGTTTACAAAATAAAAACATGAACCTCATGAAAAAAGAAAAAAAAAATACCATATATATATATATATATATACATATAATATATATATATATCTTATATATATATATATATTTAGTGATCAAACAAAATTACCCATGAGAATAACTTCATGTGGCTTGCCAGTTTCTGTAGACTGTTTTGTGTTTTCTTCATTCGTTTTTCTTTTCCAGGTAAAAAATGTATACATTTTTGAAATGGTACACAGGATAATCTGGATCTAGTCCGTATCAAACACAAAGCAATTGAAATCAAGCATGCGTACAGGTGATAAAAATGTTGCAACTAGTCAGGCTGTAATTTTGAGCTGCGAAAGAAAAAATGAAATATTTATAATAAATATTTATATATAATAAATAATAATGAAATCGGTCATTATTTTCTTTTACTTTCATTTTAATGTTTGCATTTCTGAGTTATCCTGCGTACCTCTTATGTTAGAAGGACACCCATGGGTACGCCAATCACCGGTTGAAAGCCCCCCGGTCTACAGTGTTTGTAGTGCACTTACTGTCCACGCGGGGGAGTGCAATATCTGTTTGAAGCTGGAAGAAGACGTCACAGGCTGGGGAAATATAAAGGAACTGCTTCTGTTACTGTTAGTGTAAAACCAGGAGTTCATCTGTACGTTAGTCTCCCTCTAGTGATATTAGCGAGAACTGACAGGCATACTTTACCTGCAAGGATTTTACCCCAACCTACATATTTCAGAAGTGCACTACATTTTGGAGGCAAGGTAAGTCATACTGAATACTGTACTAATATTTTTATTTGCTTTGGCAAATAAGTTATGAAATAAAATGTCACGTATAAAAAAAAAGTTGCTGTATAAACAACATAAGAACAATACAGTCAAATTAACCATTGTTAGAATTTGTCTGTCAGTTACTTGTGAACTGCAGCTGAAAAGGTGTAATACTTGAATAATTTAATACTGTATACACGTTTCTTACTGCATTTGTTAAAACAAAAACGTATCAATCAAGATTGTAAACAGTCTGCTCTGTTTGGTTTATGGATTAAATAAATATTAACATTCATAAAATCACACCAAATACTTTGTTCATTTTTTAAATGTAAAATATGCATGTATTTATCCACCTATAAAACATTTGTTCATTACATTGTATTTTTTCTGCCCTCTGCAGTCTGCTGCTAATATATTTCTAATATGTTGCCAGTAATATGACTAGCCACAGGGTATTTCCAAATATTCCTACAAATTGCCTGCCTATTTTCATTAAATCTTCTTTAAAATCGCTTCCTGCCCACTTGAAATGTATTTGTTGGCTCTGCTAAGCAAAATGCAAGCAGAATGTCTGACAACAGAGGAACAGAAGATAGCTCCACTGCTGCAAATTTGTGACAGGATGAACTTTTTTTAAAGAACCAAATGCTTCTATTTAATTCAACGTCAATTTTTGAAAGAATTCGAATGAAGTACCTAATAAATTCTGCAGACACTTAAGGCATTTTCATAGCTGGGTTAGGATGTGTTCTTCGCAGACACTGCATTTATTATGTTTCTAGCAGGGTTAGTGACATATTTAATAGTGTTCTTCATTTTCATATATCATGAAATACATGAGTAAAATTAAAGCTTTTACTGTAGGTCACAGGTATATGGGATACGCAATAGGGAATATCCGCATGTCCCACATCAGTGATGTGTTTTTTTCCCAATGTTGAAAAGGAGCGTCTTTATGATGTCATATGCAGTGGCTTAGTGGACTTGTAGTCCCACGGTGCCTACTTCATTCCATCGTGCTTTTCTTCCATACGAGTATGACATTTTATTATTCTTGTCAGGAAAATTTATGCTGAGTTTTTGTGGCTGATTGTTCCACATGCTTCTTGGAAATTGAAATTTGAATACAGTAACTGTAGTGGATATGTCAAGGAACTCTTGCAAATGAGATCTTCTCTGATACAAAGCATTTGAATTAATTTGTAAATTCTTTACATTTATTCTGAGATGTATTCACTTGTAACAGCAAGGGACCAACTAGTTCAGTATGATAAGAACAGCTTTACAATAATTGGTAATCCCTGGATAACCACAGAGAAGTGATTGATGCAATGAAGTTTCTCCATTGCTGCACAATGCTCTAGCTGTGGTTTATCCTGGCATGTATAGGTTTATCAATTTGACTTATTCATCTGAACTGACAAAATGCAGTGGTACTTGCATAGTCACATGCAAGTCAGAGAAAACAAAAGCAGGAGCTGTAGCTGTCAAAAATGATAGAATTTCTCAGTTTAATTTTACAATGACCGGATTCGGTCATTTGTGTTCTTGTAAGTCCATGTCATCAGATTGATTGAGCTCCTATAAACATTGGTATTGTGTTGCCTATGGATAAAGACAATGTGGATCAGCTTTACTTGTATTTTGAATTTACCCCCCCCCCCCAGGAATAACATTATGCAGGAAATTGCCACCAGATAGGGATATTTGTAGTGCCCAAAGTAACAGAAGCCTATTTAAAAACTGATTTATATGGGACAGTTAGGTTTTCATCTGTAAGACCCATATTGTATAAAAATAAATGCTTTTCCTTGCATTTTCTTTCAAGTATACCAAATTGATGGCTATTTCACTCTAGAATAGCATGCATTTAAACAGAGGGGTAATACAATTTCACATATAGATACCCACATTAGCCAAAAGGAGTTATTTTTAGTTAACTAATTGAAGGGGTGCATTGACAAGATGAGAGATTGTGTGTAGATAAGTGTGTTGGAATGTTCTGAAGGCGCTGGCATATGTTCTACTACAGTATTGGTGACATAACAATATCAGATTATAAACAGCGTCTTGACAGATCTGGAGAATCTGTGAGAAATATAAAACAACACTATAAGGGTATCCTCCAGAATCACTTATTTATTAACGAGAAACCTCAAAATGCATCACAAATACATGTATTTATTTTACTGTTCCCTTAACTTTTTAAAGTATATTCATTCTAAATACACATTTAGTGAAATGACATGTAGTCAAGAGGTAGGTGCTGCTGATATCATTATTATTAACTCATCAGCCGCTAGGAGCAGATCCATTACACTGCCATAGACATTTATTTCATTTGACTTTATTTAAAATTTTATTTGAGCTTGTTTATAAAGATGTCCCAGGAGGAAGGCAAGAGCAAGTTACAGTTACATATAAGCATACAGTAAGCACACTGGTTTGAAATCCACGTATTATGGTATTCATTTCACATCACTTACAATCACAAGGCTGGCTGTAATGATAGAAGTTTTCTAACATGCTCCCCCTATGCTAAATAAATCTATGTCGGCAAAGCGATTCCCCAGTACTGATTTCTTTCTCAGTTATTAAGTATAGAACATTGTTTATCATACAGAAGATGCCTTATCTTCTCTGTTATTCGTTTGTTAGAATGCTTCCCAGTCTGTCTGTAGCCTAGGTGATTAATGCTGAAACTTGCATCATGCATCCTCGGTCAACCAATCGGCACTTAAAAGAAACATTAATACATCATGTATTTGATAGTGCCTGCTGCTCTGTTTGTGTAACACCAGTATTCGTACACTTTGTTTTAAAACAGCTTGAAAAATTTAATTTATGTTAATTGATTGCAATGACAACTGCACTTCGGTCCAAGCCCGGCATTAGGGCTAGAGTGAAATAATGGGGGCTCAAAATTTTAAACCATCAATAAACCGTCTTGTGTTCTTTTGTGTTACTACAGTTAACTTTGGATACAATGTTGAAATAACTGGAGTACTCATATTTTCCTGTTCACTCAGTGTGCACAGTGAATGGAGTCATTGCTGTAGGGATGGGCAGCTTGGGCCGGGTACGCATCTGACGCGCCAGAAATTGTATTTGACCTGCCAACAGTTAAGAGATTTTTGCTATTACAAGCATGCTCTAAAGTGCCTTTTTCAATGTGGAAGACCGACGGCTGGGGGGTGGGGTTGTGCCCTTGTTTGGGTAGAGTGTCTGCTGTACAGTACTACTCCAGCATGAAGTTCAACATCTACTCTCATGTAATGGAAATCATAAAGATCTGGATACGTCCAGTGACTGTTGTGAATAGTGCAGCTGGCAAGAAGGGAAAGACCTTGTGACAGCATGGAGAGACAGCTGACAGGAGGAAAGAGACCCCATTGGGGCTGGCAAGGGTTAGCTATCCTGGTCGGCAGTGTCCAGCTCTTTGTTTTCAAAGGTAAACAGGATGCTGGAGACACTGCCCAAGGCTTCTAAGAAATTAAAGAGAAAAATACCCCTAGAGTGCGAGAGCGGGGGCGGAAGATGATTGAACATTGGATAACGCGGTTAACGACTTAGGAACAGAAACGGATATGAGAATGGAGAGTACTTCACAAAAGACTAGTTCAAGATCTGCAGTTAGCAAAGACTTAGAACTCCAGGTTTGTGTCTGTGGCTGGAGCAAGGCAACAACGGTCAGGGGTTTGAAGATTCATAAAGGGAGAATGAAATGATTGAGGGAGAAAGGACAAGGGCCTCGCATTGATCAGTTGTTCTTACGAAGTCAGTCAAGTCAGTCGAATGAAATCTAGCGACAGGAAGCAAATCACAGTTCGCAGGATATCAGCACCCCTGTCTAAGTCGTGAGGAGGACTTGCGTGGATACAACCAGTGATGATCCTTGCGAACCCGGTCAGACGAACCAGTGTAAGAGAGAAAAGAACCTCAACGGGCACAAGCCTGGAGTTAAATGGCCAAGAGCTTGTGAGAAAACTGCGTGGGACACAGTAAACACAGATCTCTGTTTTACTTTAAAGGTTAAATGGAACAGTTGAAAAGAAGCTGGATAAATGTGAGCAATAGCCCTAGCAGCTGCATCATACAGAGACAAGCAGACATAAACAAAGGAGGTAGCTGCATCCGCATCCAGCGCTCAAAGAATATCACAGACATTTGCAGAGCTTTTTGAGTTTTTTTTAAACAGAGCGTGTAAAATAAACAGCGCATGTGAAAATAAAGTGGACCTGACTTGCCTGGCAGGTGCTGAATGAATGGACCGCAAAGAGTTAAACATAGAAGGCAAGATTTTCTTCAGCATTATTGCGCAGAGATTGTCAACCTACCTATTAAAGAACTGTTTCATTGACACTCCAGTACAAAAAACAGCCATTCCAGGTTTGCCAGGATGCCTAGAACACATCATCGTAACCTGGCAACAAATTCAATCAGCAAAAAAGGAGAGGAAGGAACTACATGTGACATTCCTAGATTTGGCTAATGCATCTGGTTCAGTGCCACATGAACTTCTTTGGGCCGTGTTTGATTTTTTCAGCGTACCGATGACAATAACAAATTTAGTGAAAGCCTACTTTGGAGAGTTGCAATTAGTTTTTCAACTTCAGAATTCAGCACTACATGGCAATGCCTAGAAGTTGGAATAATGGCAGGATTTACCATTTCTCCACTGGCTTTTACCATGGCAATGGAAGTTATTATTAGGGTATCAACATGGGTAGTGGGAGGAGAGCGCTTAGCTTCTGGAATAAGACTACCACCAATTCGAGCATACATGGATGACATGACAGCAGTGACTACAACAGTAGCCTGCACTAATCGTTTATTGGGCAAATTAACCAGTAACATTGAATGGGCACGAATGCAATTCAATCCCACTAAATTAAAGAGCATTTCTATAACACTATGTAACACAATTTTTGTTCCTGGGTAGTAAGTGTTATTTCCTAATTGCTTATGCCTCAAAAGTATAGAAAATGGCTATTACTCCCCACAAACTTTGCTTTTGTGACCAAGACAGTGATATTTCAAAATATCACTATTTCCAATGGGAAAACGGGCAATAGTGTGTCTTTTCGTTCACAGTCAGAAAAAAACAACATACGAATCCAAATTAACATGCATTTATACTAAAGTAATACAAAAATGATTTAGAAGCGAGTAGTTTTTCGAGATTTATGATTATACTGTAACGAGGTTGCACACAATTAATTCATGTGCTGCGATTCAAGTGAATAATTAATTAGTAATTGAATCCCAGCACAACAGTATATATAGATGCACGTTTTACTCACTTGTGGTTGGGTGTTCGTGAGTAGGGAACGGGAGAGAGAGGAGTAATAGCGCGTATTATCAATTGCTATTGCTTGCTGGTGGGACCAGCACCATACTTGTTAGTCTGTCTATCTGCTCACCGTGTTTGTCTAGTATTGTCCGTTTTGTGTGTCTATTTATTTTGGCATAAAGTGCCATGTCCTTTTTTCTGTATGTTTAAACCTTTTATTTACAATAAACTGGCGCAAGCAAGTGTCTTCATCATTTCATTTCATCCGTCCTGTTTTGTGTATTCATTTCCTGGTTCTGACGCCGCCCACTTCTGCCGTCTCTGTGACACGTGGTGTCCTGCGTGGGATTTAACAGCACCTCCAAGTATCAGACCAGGAGAGGTGTTTTGTGTGGAAACAAAAATGGAAAAAAGTGGCCAGAGGAAGCAGCAACCTCCCCAGCAGCCAGAGCAGGTGCTCCAGTTTGAGATGACTGCGTCCAGGAAAATTCAGGACGAGGACCTGGACGCATTTGTGGAGGCTTGGGAGAGCCAGGGGGGATGGTGCCTCCTGTGCAAGCGCTACGGGCATGGAGTAGCTGACTGCCCTCTCCCGGATACAGGGGGGCAGTTTCCACACCAGCAGCCGGAGCCAGAGCGCCTGGAGGCCCAGGAGAGGAAGGTGAGGAGGAGGCAGAGAAGGGGAAAGGGGAAGAGGAAGGCAAAGTGTTCACCCCCCATACTCCACCAGCAGGGGAAGAATGCCTGCTGGTGTTGCCTCCAGAGGGAGAGGAGCCATTGTGAATGCCTGCTGGGTCCCTGTCCACCAGCAGAGGGTGAATGCCTGCTGGGTCCCTGTCCACCAGCAGAGGGTGAATGCCTGCTGGTATCACTTCCCCCACCAGCAGAGGGTGAATGCCTGCTGGTATCACTTCCCTCACCAGCAGAGGATGAATGCCTGCTGGTATCCCTTCCCCCGCCAGCAGAGGGTGAATGCCTGCTGGTATCACTTCCCCCACCAGCAGAGGGTGAATGCCTGCTGGTATCACTTCCCCCACCATCACAAGGAGAGGAGCTGAAGCTGCCTCTGCCTCCATCGGCATCAGGGGGAGAGGAGCAGGAGCTGCCTCTCCCTGCACCAGAAGGACCAGGACTAGATGCTGGCGGTCCTCAGCAGCCCTTGTATAGGCTGCTGAGGGAAGCACGGGGAAGAACCGCCCAGCCGCAGTGGCCGAAAAGAGGGCCAACACCCGCACCCCAGCTTGTCCTGATTCCCTGCCTCGCTTCGCCCAAGGATGCCTGCCTCGCTTCACCCAAAGATGCCTGCCTCGCTTCACCCAAAGATGCCTGCCTCGCTTCGTCCAAGGATGCCTGCCTCACTTCGCCAAGGATGCCTGCCTCGCTTCATCCAAGGATGCCTGCCTCACTTCGCCAAGGATGCCTGCCTCGCTTCGCCCAAAGATGCCTGCTACGCTTCGCCCAAGGATACCTGCCAGGCATCGCCTGGGGTTGCCTGTAGCTCCACATCGCCTGGGGTTGCCTGTCGCTCCGCATCGCCTGGGGTCGCTGGAACTGCATCGCTTGGCCTGGGGTTGCGTTGCCCATCACCATCACCTGCTTGGGGTTGCCCGCCGCTCAGCATCGCCGGGGGTTGCCCGCCACTCAGCATCGCCTGGGGTTGCCCACCGCTCAGCATCGCCGGGGGTCGCTGGGACTGCTTTGCCTGGGAATGCTCGCCGCTCCGCATCGCCTGGGGTTGCCTGTTGCTCCACATTGCAGCAGGAAGTACTGTGGCCGGAACCGCACCAAGGGGAGCTGCCGGCCACGAAGAAGGGGGAGGAGGTCTGGAGACCACCAACCCCAGCAGCAGTTTCGCTGCCGGAGATTGTGGGGTGAGGTCAGGAGACCTGCTCCCACTGCAGCAGTTTCGCTGCCGGAGATCGTGGGGGAGGTCAGGAGACCTGCTCCCACTGCAGCAGTTTCGCTGCCGGAGATCGTGGGGGAGGTCAGGAGACATGCTCCCACTGCAGCACTTTCGCTGCTGGAGATCGTGGGGGAGGTCAGGAGACCTGCTCCCACTGCAGCTTCTTCGCTGCCGGAAATACTGTGGTCGGAGCCCCACCAAGGGGAGCTGCCAGCTCCGAAGAAGGGGGTGGTCAGGAGACCACCCCCCAAGCAGCCTTTCCGCTGCCAGGACTACCCTGGCAGGAGTATGCCACCCCGCTGTTAGCATTGCTGCTGACAGCCTTAAGACCTGTGGGCCCCTTGAAGCCTCCGGTCCTGGCCCAGGACTTTGTGCAGGACTTTTGGGCTTTTAAGGGGGGAGGTGGCCATTGAGGCCATGTGTGCTTTGCAAAGGGGGGAGGGGGGTATATGTGCCGAAGTGCCACCCCTGTGTGTATTTTCTATTATATGTTGCGTATGTGTGTTAAATGTTGGTGTGTAGTCATTGGTACACAGGATATAAACGGGTCTGTGTAACACAAGTGTTTTAAATGTATATTTGTATTTAGGCACGGGATTGTACATCACTTCACATACATTTAAAGTAGTTAATATGTGAGCACGAGGTTGCACATAATTAATTCACGTGCTGGGATTCAAGTGAATAATTAATTAGTAATTGAATCCCAGCACAACAGCATATATAGATGTACGTTTTACTCACTCGCGGTTGGGTGTTCGGTGAGTAGGGAACGGGAGAGAGAGGAGTAATAACACATATTATCAATTGCTATTGCATGCTGGTGGGACCAGCACGATACTTGTTAGTCTGTCTATCTGCTCACCGTGTTTGTCTAGTATTGTCCGTTTTGTGTGTCTATTTATTTTGCCATAAAGTGCTGTGTCCTGTTTTCTGTTTGTTTAAACCTTTTATTTACAATAAACCAGCGCAAGCAAGCGTCTTCATCATTTCATTTCATCCGTCCTGTTTTGTGTATTCATTTCCTGGTTCTGACGCTGCCCACTTCGGCCGTCTCTGTGACAGGGAGGCAGCACCTGTGTTGAAAATTGGAAGAAAATGGACAGCAAAGTAAGCTGTGGAAGATGCTAAGGCTGCCCTTCGAATCTGAGGTATTATGGGGCAAGTTCAGCATGGAAAAGGAGGTTTTCGTCTCAGTTCAGCTCCTCCTACATGGCACAAGGCAACCCCAGCTCAACAGAGGAAGCTGGTAGTCAGTGAGGTGCAAAAGCAGGAGGAAAGGATCAGGTGTGTAAAGGCCATTTCCTAGGCCAAGCAGGGAGAATGGATGAGATGGGAGAGTGTGGAACAATGCAAGATCAGCTGGCCAGACCTGTGGACAATGGAACAGAGCAGGATCAGTTTCCTCATCAGATCAGCATATGATGTTCTCCCATCACCACAGAACCTAAACCTCTTGGTGGGTGAGGATCTCTCATGTCCTTTGTGTTCATCACCTGCAACATTAAGGCACATTTTGACAGGGTGTAAGGTGGGTCTTAACGAAGGACGGTTTACTTGGTGCCATGACCAGGTGCTGTGATGTTTGACCTTAGCACTGGAAGACAAGCATAACCTGACCAATAAGTTGCCACCAGTTCCATCAAAGCATTACACACAAAAGACAGTATTCCTCCATCCAGGAGAGCAACCACCAAGAAAAATGTTAAAACCAAGCCTCGCCCAGGACAACTGGAAGCTGCTAGAGACTGAAAGATGCTGGCAGATGTTGGCCAACGGCTTATTTTTCCACCTGAGATTGCCACCACTAACCTTCGACCAGACATTTTCTTGTGGTCTGGATCAGCACATCTTGTTCATCTGGTAGAGTTAACAGTGCCATGGGAGGATACTGTGGATGAGGCGTATGAGAGGAAGAAACTTCGATATGCTCAACTAGCTGCTGAAGTGGAACAGCGAGAATGGAGAGTCCGAGTTTACCCAGTGGAGGTGGGTTGTTGAGGATTTGTGGCACACTCTACAACCCAGTTTCTCAGAGACGTCGGGTTCAGTGGCCAAGAGTTGCGTCGCACAGTGAAGAACTTATCTGAAGCAGCAGAAAGGAGCAGCAACTGGCTGTGGTTGAGATGGAAAGATTCTGGATGGGGATCTCAAGCATAATAGAAATAAAGCAGTGCTGATGTACAGGTAAGTAAGCTGTGCTGAACTGAGTGGGGGATGGAGGGGGGTGATGCTGGGACACCAGAATCACTGTTGAGCCCTCTTGAGATGTTGTGGGCTAGTCAACGAAACACTGAGGATGGAAGGTGCCCACTTGAAGACTACAGAGGTGTACCCTACTTAGCTCAGTCCAGACGGTTGTAATGCTGATGCACTGGGGAGACCACACTGGGTTGATCCCTGGAGCCAGTATCGCAGCCCTTGTGTGTGCTCATGCGCGAGGAGGCAAAATGAGCTGATCCCTGGAGCCAGCATTACACTTCAGCAATCAACACCAGACAGAAGGATATCTACATCATCAGATGGAAAACAACGCAAATGGATGGAGATGCAGATGGATCACATTAGTTTACTGCAAAGCTACATCTTAGTTGGTGCTTATCATGGCGAGAGCCGAGTTCAAATCATGAAGTTCAACATCTACTCTCATGCAATGGAAATCAATAATAATAATCTCCTAGAATGAAATTCAGTGTGTGAAGCGTCAGGTCTGTGTATTGCGTGAGTGTGATGGGAAGCGAAGCATTTATAAATCAGTCTGTGTTTCAGTGTTTTTGTCATAAAAAGAAAAGATAGATAGAGAAAAACATGTCTTTCATATGCACGGAGGGAGCGTGATTTTTATTTTTTTTTAAATGGTGGTAATCCCCAATGCCTTGTATCTCTCAAGTCGTGGCAGTGCCAATGGAACCATGTTTCACTCTGAGTGATGGGCAAGTTATCAATTGATTATACTGTCGCACATAATGGGAAGAACAATGCATAAAGATGAAAAAGAAACATTTGTAAAACATATTTTGATCAATTGAGATGCAACGTTCACTTTTCGAAAGATTTCAGCATTGTATACATATTGTAGGAAACCTGGTCAGTTCAGGTTGGCAAGACTTTTGTTTTGTCTTGTTTGTTTGTCTTGTTTTGTTGGTCCTGTGCCTTCATGTTATCTGTATTGTTCTGGGGAGGGACCATACAACTAGTTTCCGCAGTGTATGTGTGTATGTTAGCCACTGTCAGGTGCAGACCATGTCATCTAGAGCCCTTGCTCTGCCCCCCCCATGAGAGTAGTGGTCCGCTTTCTTCACTCTTTGTGACATATCACTGATAGACAGCCGGAAACTGTGGGTGTGGGTGTGGCCGTGGGTGTGTAATAGAGTGAAATGAGTGAGTGAGCGAGTTTTTAGGACAGAGAGAGGAGGAGGATTTATTGTTTTTGTGGTGTGGTCCTGACCCAAACACGAACCCTGTTCAATTAATAAAGTAGTTTTCTTAGCCCCTGAATCCTGTCTCCAATATTTTTATTTATAGATTACCTTGAACGTTTTATTGAAATAATTCACACCTTTTAGCTCTAGGGATGCTGTTGTAGCTTGGAGGGGGTGACTGTGTTATCTTTTATCTGAATACAGTGGATCTCAAAAGTATTCACCCCCCTTGGACTTTACCATTTTTTATTGTGTTACAACATGGAATCAGAATGGATTTAATTAGGAGTTTTTGCCACTGATCAACACAAAAAAGGCCATAATGTCAAAGTGAAAAATAAAATCTACAAATTGTTCTAAATTAATTACAAATACAAAACAGAAAAATAATTGATTGCATAAGTATTCACCCTCTTGAGTCAGTATTTGGTAGAGGCACCTTTGGCAGCAATTACAGCCATTAGTCTATTTGTTTAAGTCTCTACCAGCTTTGCACATCTAGACACTGCAATTTTGCCCATTCTTCTTTGCATAATTGCTCAAGCACTGTCAAGTTGGATGGGGACCTTTGGTGAACAACAATTTTCAACTCTTTCCACATATTCTCAATTGGATGGAGGTCCAGGCTTTGACTGGGCCACTCGAAGACATTGACCTTTTAATTTTTAAGCCACTCCAGTGTGGCTTTGGCTGTATGTTTGGGGTCATTGTCCTGCAGGAAGATGAATCTTCTCCCAAGTCCCAGGTCTCTTGCAGACTTCAGCAGGTTTTCCTCCAGGATTTCTCTGAACTTTGCTGCATCTATTTTGCCCTCTATCTTCACAAGCTTTCCAGGCCCTGACGCAGAGAAGCATCTCCATAGCATGATGCTGCCACCACCATACTTCACGGTAGGGATGGTGTTCTCAGGATGATGTGTGGTGTTAGGCTTGCGCCAAACATAGCGCTTAGCATTGAGGCCAAAAAGCTCTATTTTGGTCTCATCAGACCATAGAATCTTCTTCCACTTGCTCTCAGAGTCTCCCACATGCCTTCTGGCAAACTCTAGCCGAGATTTGATGTGGGTTTTTTTCAACAATGCCTTTCTTTTTGCCACTCTCCCATAAAAGCCAGTTTTGTGAAGCACCCGGGCTATTGTTGCCATATGCTCAGTGTCTCCCAGCTCAGCTGTGGAAGACTGAAACTCCTTTAGAGTTGCCATAGGTCTCTTGGTGGCCTCCCTGACTAGTGCCCTTCTCGCCTGGATACTCAGTTTTTGAGGACGGCCTGTTCCAGACAGATTCACAGTTGTGCTATATTCTCTCCATTTCTTAATAATGGACTTTACTGTGCTCTGGGGGGTATTCAATGCCTTGGAAATGTTTTTATATCCTACCCCTGATTGGTGCTTTTGAAGAACCTTATTCCGCATATGATGTAGTTTTTGTTAGGAAATGTACTAACCAACTGTGGGACCTCCCAGAGACAGGTGTATTTAACCTGAAATCATGTGAAACACCTTAATTGCACACATGTGGACTCCATTCAACTAATTATGTGACTTCTAAAAACAATTGGTTGCACCAGAGGTTATTTAGGTGTGTCATAGCAAAGGGGGTGAATACTTATGCAATCAATTATTTTCAGTTTTATATTTGTAATTAATTTAGAACAATTTGTAGATTTTATTTTTCACTTTGACTTTGTGGACGTTTTTTGTGTTGATCAGTGGCAAAAACTCCTAATTAAATCCATTTTGATTCCATGTTGTAACACAGTAAAATGTGGAAAAGTCCAAGGGGGGGGGGGGGGGGGGGGGGGATACCTTTGAGAGCCACTGTAGATGGTACCTACCAGAAGTATATAGTCAGTAAACACTACATTATATAAAAAGAAAATCTGTCTGGCTTTCTAAGGATTGCCTATATTGAAATGGGGGGGGGGGGGGGGGGGGGGCAGGTCTGAAAGAGCTGTGCAGCTGGTATTTAGCTGCTGAAATGTCAGACATGAAGATGTTGGCAAATTATCCAAACAGCTGCAGTGAGCCAAACCTGGTGCAGAAATTCATCTTCTTCCATACCTAGAAAGACAAACAAACAAGTGTACATTCTGGCAGGGCATCTGCAAAGGCTGACATTTTTTTTTTTTTATCCCTTTCTCAGTTCACGGCAGTCAGAGAAGGAAACAGATTGTTAACACAGACCCTGGTGCCTTGTTACAGTTTTGTTTTTCTGCAGAAAAAATGCTCCCCCTTAATTCACAGTAGAGCAGGGCAGAAATGATTAATGAGTTTGTTGAACTCCCCACTCCTCGGTTTGCTTAAAAGGAGGGGCACATCATAAAACTGGCTAAAAGAAGAGAGGAAAACATGCTGAGTTATTTAAATAATCAACATTGTTCAAATTTATATTATTTTGTACAATTCTATATTGTTGTTGCTGCTTATATTATTATTTGTCATGCTTAGTAACCATGCTTACTAACTATTCAAGACTTAAAATTGATTTTGTGAAGTGAGGTGGGAAACATACCACTGTTGCAAATCTATGGACTTCAGTCCATAACAAAACTCCAATATGCTTCATAACCAAGCTTCATAAAATCAGCCTGGAAGAGTCAAAAGCCTGACAAATAATGATTTGAGCAGAAACACCAGCTGAGCCAAACTTCTGCAAACACACATAATAGGGTATAAAACAAGAATGAATAGCATTAAAATTACAATTACTAACTGCTTGCAAATGGTAAACAGTAGCATCGACAGTAACCACCACTTAATGTTTTGTAATGATTCTCAATTGTCTATGGTTAATTTGGTTTTAGAAATGTTGGCAAAAAGATACAAATGGTGGCAAACATGATGTTATGTACCAGATTGTTAGTCATTTTTTATGGGGTTCACCCAAATCCATCTGTGCTTTTCCACTGGTGCGTTAGAAACTGGTTCGAAAGCAGCATAATTGTTACTCTGTTAAATGAAACATATCTTATTTACAGGAAGGACCTTGGGCAAAATGTGGTGCAGCATATTTCAGGAAAAAAGAGCTGAAGAAAAAAGTGATACTGTTTCCTACACATTAATTAATTGAGTTTTTTTCTTCTTTGAATATGTGTGCAATTGTTGAACGGAATGTGACTAATGCTGTTAAGAATACCTGAAAAGAGGGATAATAATTATAATAATAATAATTTCATAAATATATGCCTTGTGTGTTATTTGTTTGTAAATCCACAATCTTTATAACTATGTAGAGCTTTTGAGGCATAACTTTTGATTGTTCTTTGCTTTTGTCTGTTTTTATGTTTCCGGGTAAATATGTGTGCTTTTAATTTCTTTTCTTTTACTTTTTTATTTATGTTAATGTCCTCCATCTCTTCTTAAATGTGCTGCATATTACAGCTCTGTCTGTTTGTTTATTGTGTTCTTTTTTGATGACTGAAAAAAGAAAATCATGAATGTAATAACAATACAGTATGTATAGTACTTCACCATCTGCTTTTTATTTTATTTCAAGGTACAGAAGGACTACCAATCGTTATAATACAATGAATTCATGGATGTTGAGAGCAATCATTATGTTTTTGTCATTTACTTTTTTACTTGGGGCTGAGCAAGAAGAAGAAGACGTTCGTGCTGGTATGTACCAGCTTTATATATACAGTGTGTGTGTGTATTTCCTGGAAATAACATGAGCACCTCAGAGATATCTGTTGATGCTGTAAAAGTGGTACAGAAAGGAGTACTGTTGGACAAAGTGAAAAACGCACCACTATCAGCAGGGTGGTCGAACTGATTTTTAATTTCCTCTGTGCTATTTTTATTGTTTCCACCCAAACATAATTCAGAGATAGTATTGCAAATAAATAAGGCCCCACATAAATTGTGGCGAGATCTTCTAAATATGCAGCTCAGTTGCAACCAAATCATGAAACATTGCATAAATGTAATTCTAATGTCTTAATTATGGAGGTTAAAAAAGTAATATCCGCCCCCCCCCCCCCCGAGTTAATATTTGGTGGAATCACCACTGGCAGCAATTACAGCTGTGAGTCTGTTGGGATAGGTCTCTACCAACTTTGCACACCTAGATTTGGCAATATTTGACCATTCTTCTTTACAAAATGTTCAAGCTTTGTCAACTTCCTTGGGATGTGTTGATGGATAGCAATCTTCAAGTCATGGCACAAATTTTCAATTGGATTTAAGTTATGACTCTGACTGGGCCGATCAAGGACATTTACCTTTTTGTTTCATAGCCACTCCAGTGTAGCTTTGGCTGTGTGCTTTGGTTCATTGTCATTCTGAAAGGTGAACTTCCGTCCCAGTTTCAGCTTTCTTGCAGAGGGCAGCAGGTTTTCCTCAAGGACTTCTCTGTACTTTGCTCCATTTATTTTGCCTTCTAGCCTGACAAGTGCCTCAGTCCCTGCCGATGAGAAACATCCCCATAACATGATGCTGCTACCACCACGCTTCACTGTAGGGATGGTGTTCTTTGGGGATGCGCTGTGTGGGGTTTGTGCCAAGCATTACGCTTTGCATTTAGGCCAAAAAGTTCCATTTTAGTTTCATTAGACCACAAAACTTTTTGCCACATGGCTACAGTGTCTCCTGAGTGTTTTTTTGCATACTTCAAGGTGGGCTTTCTTGAGTAATGGCTTCCTTCTTGCCACCCTACCATACAGCCAGATTTGTGGAGTGCTTGGGATATTGTTGTCACATGCACACTTTGACCAATCTTGGCCATAAAAGCCTGTAGCTCTTGCAAAGTTGTCATACAGTTTGTGCTCAGTCATACAGTTTGGAGGGACGGTCTGATCTAGGCAGGGTCTTGGTGGTGCCTTTGATATTTTTTTATATCCATCCCCTGATCTGTGCCTTTAAACAGCTTTCTTTTGAAAGCACCTTGGTGCTCATGGTTGAGTCTTTGCTTTGAAATGCACTACCCAGCAGAGGGAACCTACAGGAACTGCTGCATTTATCTTGAAATCACATGAATCACTACAATTTAACACAGGTGGAGGCCACTTAACTTGGTGTGTGATTTTGAAGGCGATTGGTTACACCTGAGCTAATTTAGAGTTGCTATTACAAGAGGGGTGGACACTTATCCAACCAAGCTGTTTCAGGTTTTATTTTTCATTAATTTTCTTTAAATTTCAAGAATATTTTTTTCACTTGGAAGTTGTGGGGTAGGATTTGCATATAAATGAGAAACTGCATTTTAATTCCAGGCTATAAGGCAACAAAAGGTGAACATTTTGAAAGGGGGTATAGACTTTCTATAGGCAATGTACCTGTTTATTTAGAGTTTACAGGCATTCAATTTCAGACAATGATACACTTGCTAAATTTTTCAGATATTACCAAGCATAGTCTGTAGTATAACACTGACAAACATTGACAGACAAAATTTAGAGGTAGGGTTGCACTATTTAAGCAATAGAACTTGTCAATGTGGGCTCTACCATGTGGTAGATGACCGCGTCTGGAGTTATGCATCCCGAGCCGCAAGCGAGGGCACTAACGAAAGTCAAGGTAATCTACCACATGGTAGAGCATGCAATGAGAGGGCTCTATCGCTATTAGAAAAAAAAAATACCTTGAACTTCTGATATTTCGCGGGGTAACCTTCCGCTGAGGAAAATAGTCCCTAACATAATTAGAATAGAAAAACGACATACACGCAGAGAAAATGATTTTTATTATTATTATGACATTGGCAGATAAATTAACTGTAGGATTGTTGAATAGTCTGTGTAGTATAGAATCGGACTCGAAACTTTTTGTTGGAGGCGGGGCGTCATTCAAGCTGGAAGGGAGTGGATTGTCTGGTGAGGAAAAAACTGAAACAGGGTTGGCAGTTTGACTGGCTGGTTTTGAGGCAGGGTGTTATTTGGATACAGCTTATGACAGAATTGTGGACCAATCGTGTCTTCCCTGTTGATTTGCTGTCCAGTAGCTGTGGATTGAGCCTTCATTACGGTGTCCTGCCACAGACATGATTTTCTTTGTCTGTAGACCAGCGTCGGAAAGTATCGATGTTTAAGTAGCTTTTTATGTTATCAGATTAGTTGTAGATTAGGATGTTAAGGGAAAAGGCTGGTGTTTATGCACGGATTGATTTAAAATTTAATTCACAGTTAAGCACTTCAATGTTCCAGTGGGTATCTATGCATAATAGAAGGCTGATAGATCTGTAAGCTGATAGGTTGTTCGCACTCAATCGTTTTCTAATTTAATATTGTTTACCAAGCACTACAGTTTTAATACATTACAATGCTCTCCTGATAGAATTGCCACCGGAATTAAACAAACAGACTATTTGAAGCCGCTCACCTGTCTTACAGCCTTTTCACACTTGCACACTGGAGCCGAGCCAAGCCGAGCCCTCACGGTACGGCTAGTTTCATACTTGTCATTTTGTCAAGCCGAGCCGAGCTGGATCCGTGAAACTCTGGCCTCACAAGATATCTGGTACTGGCACGGTACTGAGCAAGACTGGGGGCGGGGTTAACTCGTACTGTCTGAAACAATAAAGTCTACCAAAAGATTTCACAGGCATTGAGAAATACAGGACTAAACCACAGTGCGAAACAGTGTTGTGCAAAAAATAACAAAAATAAAGCAGGATTACAAAAAAACTAAAGCTCATAACAGTAAAGCGGGTCAGACAGAAAAAAAAGTAAATATTATGATTTAGTGGGTGCTGTTCTTGGTCACAGACCTGCAACGTATAAAAACAAGTTGTAAAGAAACATATCTTTGTTATGTTTAGATTTTGTTTTTAATAGACCTACTTTAAATCTATTTTATTCTAGTGTTTACTGACCTTTTTCAAATACTTTCTGTAATGTTTTAAAGTTATTATTATTAGACAGTCCGCTGCCACATTTGTAGCCTACTTGAAATACTTTACGATTTAAACTCTATTCTCATTTTTTATATACAAATAAGCTTACTTGATTTGAAAAACGTCATGAACAATACAAGCAACTTCGTACACTACTTGGTTTGATTAAATGAGTAGTACACAACAAAATATGAAAGCTGAACTTAATTTCAAAAAATATTGTAGCCTACTTCAATAGGATCATTAGCCTGCTATATTTAACCAAAACAATAAATATAATAACAATCTGATTCTCTCTTACCTTTTTCAATGAGAATAAAAACACACTAAGATAACAACTACCTTGTCTAAGTTTGATTAACTGTTTTTGTAATCTACCAGCAGCTTCTGTTGCATACACATCGTTGATAATAGTGCAGACTGTGGAAACCAATGTTCGTGTTGTGGTGTGTATTTCTTTTTTTAATCAATGTCGTCCTTCTGGACGTCCTCTGAATGACTTTTAATTTTTTTTTTTTTTTAAACATTTAAATGCAAATCCATGACAAAACATATATAAAGGCTTTTTTAAATGTATTATTTGTCCTGTGGTTGTCTTTAATAGATTTTTCTGCACATACTACTACTTGTGTATGTAGAATACGTGAATGTAAATATCTAACATTCAATACAATAATCTTTCAAGTAAACGTGTTATGATTTTGAATGTACGGTTCTTAGGGTGGTAATATTGTCATTGCTTACACCCCGGCACCACTTTCTTTATAAATTAAGCACTGGCGCTGCGGTTTAGTCCCACATTTCTCAATTCCTGTGAAATCTTTTGGTAGACTTTATCGTTTCAGACAGTACGAACTTGTGATCCATTCTCAAAACAAATCCACACCACTCCTCTGTGCACCTGTGTCTACTAAGCCGCTCGAGGTAAGAGCGCAGAGCCTCCCTCAGGGAATCTGAAAACAAGTGGAAAGTAGAAGGTTAGTTAGGACATTTAGCACTAAACACATAGCAGGCTAAGCTAACCTAAGCGGAAATAGAACTGAGCCTCTGATTTTGAGATAAGTAATAGTGCATGAGCTGCGAAAGGATAGGTGTGGCCGGGGGTTCCCGCTGTCTCATACAATGAGACCCCCCCCCCTTATTCAAAGGCAGAGCTGGCGCAGACTGACCCCCCCAAAGAAAGGCTCCATAGAAATTCCCTAAAACTGTGCGACAAACAAGAAAAGAGACCATGCGGCAATGCATAGGAAAAAACACATAAGACAACAATAAAAGGGGGTTAGATAGATGTATGGACTATGTATATGTATAACTATATGTATATCTCTCGCTCTGTGGAGAGGAAAAAAACCCTTGTACAGCTGAAGAAGACCAATGCCCCAGACTCTTAATGAGATGCTGGTTGATTCTTGCCTTGGCTGCTGATATTGCTGCCCCGATCTTGAAGGAGTGAGGGGTGTAGAACTGGGGAGGGAGGCCTGCCTTGGAAATCAGAGAGGCCAAGTGGGAAGAGAACCAATGTCTCAATATGACTGAACGGGAAGAATCTACGAACAGCAGGTCTGATGGGAGGAGGGGTTTCCTAAGTGCAAGGTATCTAGACATGGAGCTATAAGGGCAGAGAGGACAGTTAATCATTCACAGCTGAATGAACTGGCCTTGATGGTGCTGATCTGTCTTGGAAGTGCGTAGTTAGAGAATGAAGTAGGATCCCGGTACCAGTGAGAGGTCATAGGAACAGATGCCAATGGAAGGAAAACTTGCAGTTGATGGAACTGTGATGCTTAAGATCTTCAGAGCATGTACTGGACAGATAGTTTTCTCTTTCGAGGGGGGACACCGAGTGCAGAGAATAGTCTTCTGACCTTTTATGATTGCTTCTGCTGGGGGGGTCAGAATGAGAGTGCTGACTGATTGAGGGTCCGAGGTTGCTGAGTGCAAATATGCTATGATACTGGGATTCTTAACAGACCGTTAGAATATCTGTGTTGCAGACCATTGATGAGGTAGTTTGTGAAAAGCTGGTCTGGATGATGTTCGAGGGCTTAAATCAGAGCTGGGATGAATATTGGGGTGGAAACTGTGAGCAGATTTGATGTCATTTCTTGGGGAGGCTGGGCAAACTGACTGAGAGTGGGTGTCGCTACAGTAGTTGCATATATGGAGATTCCTGCAAAAGTTGGATGATCAGACATCCATGGATGAGTTGAAATTGTTACAGAACTGGCAAATCTGATGTTACGCCCATATTTATCTGTGTTCCTGGAAGAAGGTGGAGCTGATGCATGGCCTGCATGGGGAGCTCTGTGAGAGGTTGATGGTAATGCAGTCTTAGGGCACAAGGAAGTAGAATGTGCTGTAGAAGCGCTGACTGTGGATGCGTTTGCCCTTATCCTCTCGAAGACTCTACTGAACAGATCAGGACGCAGCTCAGTTGATGATGATGTTGTCTGACGCTAATATGGGACGCTTCTTTTGCTGCAAAAGCTTTGTGATTCATATAATATTGTGCCTCCGTATCTGACTGCTAGATCTGTAATGTAAAATAAATAGTAATCCAGCTCCAAACGGCGATGAGGGTAGGCAGTGCATAACATGTCCCGATACACAGAAAAAGCCAGCTTGAATTCCCCCAGAGTAAGGTTTTTGAGCAGCTGGGGGTCGCTGGACTTGAGTGTGACAGTCAGGTCCCCAGGGTAGACTGTACGGTGATCTAGACATTCTGAATTAGCAATGAGAATTGAAACAAAATTTATGTCCTTGCCTTCAATGATCTGATGCCTGAGATGAGGAGCCAGAGTGTGATTTCTGTCAACAGGAGCTTGCTGTGTTACACTGAGGGCAGCTGTTGCCGATTTGTAGGTGGGGTTGTCACCTACAGGGACTGGAAGAGACGACGGCCGGGGTGGAGACAAATGATGGGCCTGGAGGAATGGTGATCTATAACTGGAGAGGGAGGGCAGTGGCGGCTGCCTGTGAGGGACTGGACTGGGTGGGCTGACCTGCAGGAACAATTGCTGAAGTGTGCCTGTGAGAAGAAGGGAACATGGGTGTAGCAGATATGGATACGATAGCTTCCGGCCGGGATATTGATATTGTTGTCATGCAGGGTTTTTAGGAGTTTGGCAGTGGCCAATCCTTACAAAATAGCTGTTCCGGAGGCTGTGTCTGCTGGCAGGGGTGCTTTGGTCTCTGTAATGCTGGGGCAGGTCTGGCTGATGGGTAGAGATTGGCATGAGAAGTAGTAGGGTTTCCATCGTTGAAAGTGTAAGAGAGGTTTTGTGGAGAATCCAGCAAGAAGATTTCATAGTCTGAATCCCAGTAGTCAGAGATTTGGTTCATGCTGAAAATTAAGATTTTAAATTTTTTGTGCAATGTACGGGTCGCGTTGTATGCAAAAGCAAAACACTTGACAAGGGAGATAGGGATGATTAGGCTTTAAATAGGTAGCAGGTGATGATTGACAGGAGCAGAAAATTAGAAGAGCCCTAGCTTCCACCCCCCAAACCTCACGAAAAAGGTTAACAATTGTGAATATACTGCATGCGGTAGCTAGAGAATGGATCATAGAAATGCCGGGATAGCTAATTGTAGCCTGTCTGGGAATTGCCAGGTCAATAAGTTTGAATTTTTGTTAAAAAAATAAAATAAATAAACCTACAGTTTAATCCACTCACTTGCAATGCGTGTTTTTGGCTGGTGAATAAGCGACTGGATTCTTGATCCTTGGATTTCTAGGCACCGTCTTCCTAACCTACCAGTTTACCTATCTGTCAACCAAATCTTTGGAAGGTGAATCTTTATACTGTACTGTAATACATACAGTGTGTTTGGAGAGAGTCAGGATGCTTTGTATTGTTATAGCAAAGAGATTAATAAGAAATACATTATTATTGTTTCTTTATTTGCATTAGTGTAGTATAGCTACAGTTTGTTTTTAAATATTTGAAATAAATATGTGCATGCAGATCTTTTGTTAAGTATATTCCATCTGCAGCATTGGAAGAAAAAAGTCTGTTTCTGTTTTTATTTACTTCGCAGCTATATTTTTTGTGGTCAATAAAGCAAATAAGAATAATTTTTGTTTTTATTGTAAGACCATTTTTTGTACAGTAGTTCAAAGTAACATCACAGTTAAAATGCATTAAAGTATGTAAAGTATTTCTTGAAAATACTCATGAATTCAAGGTAATGTTACATTTTACATTTTGGATGGAGAGTAAATTACTCAATGACCCATAACCTTATCTGGAATGCTGGCTGTAACATTGAAGTATAACTGCAATAAGACCACCCACATCGGGCATCACCAGACATTAGAAAACGGTTCAGTACCATCAGCCAATCAGCTTCCAGCTCTAGCGGACTCTAATACCGGCTTTTTAAAAAAGATGTAATTCCTGCTTACAGCTAAACTGACAACAAACGTTGTTTATTTGGGCACGTATCAATACCGGAGTTGGTAAATTTACCATCCTCACCTACTGCACCTATCCTCGGCCGGATCCTCTAAACAAGACGCAAAACCAACCAATCAAACAAGTGATTCCTGTGCCTGTCTACTGCACCAGCCAATCCACTCCCTGTCAGCCCAAATGACGCTCCAATAACAAGCAGTTCAGACTCCATTGTACACGGATTGTTCAGCAATTGCTCCGCTAATTTCTCAGGCAATGTCCATATTATAAATAGGGGTTTAAAACTCTAACAAGTTAATAAAAAATAAAAATCGATTCACTAAATAAAAACACATTGTGTTTCTCTTTATATTTATGTCATCCTTGTTTTTTATTTTAAAAACTATTTGGGACTATTGTCTTAGAACGTCTTTACTCAGCGAAAGGGCACCCGGCGAATCAGTACAAGTTCAAGGTAAACCTAGGTTTTAAGTTATTTTTTTTTAAAAGAAAATGGTAGAAATAATTTTCTAGCAGCAATAGTGCCCTCTCGATGATGGCTCTACCATGTGATAGTTGACCTTGACTTTCGTTAGCGTTCGACTCGGGACACATTCTCCCGTTGTGGTCAACTATTACACGGTAAAGCCATCAGCGACGGGCACTATCGCTTAATTATGGACCGTTTGGTTGTAATAATCCTTGGACTTATTGCTTATATATATATATATATATATATATATAGATATATATATATATATATATATATATATATATATATATATATATATATACAGTGCCTTGCAAAAGTATTCAGACCCATGACCAATTCTCTCATATTACTGAATTACAAATGGTACATTGAAATTTCGTTCTGTTCAATATTTTATTTTAAAACACTTAAACTCAAAATCAGTTATTGTAAGGTAACATTGGTTTTATGTTGGGAAATATTTTTAAGAAAAATAAAAAACTGAAATATCTTGCTTGCATAAGTATTCAACCCCCACACATTAATATTTGGTAGAGCCACCTTTCACTGCAATAACAGCTTTAAGTCTTTTGGGGTAAGTATGTTCCAGCTTTGCACATAGCGTCAGAGTGATTTTGGCCCATTCTTGTGGCAGATTTGCTCCAGGTTGTTCAGGTTGGTTGGACGACGCTTGTGGACTGCAATTTTCAAATAGTGCCACAGATTCTCAATGGGATTGAGATCAAGACTTTGACTGGGGCATTAACCTTTTTGTTCTTGAGCCACTCCAATGTTGCTTTGGCCATGTGCTTGTGATCATTGTCCTGCTGAAAGGTGAATTTCCTCCCAAGCTTCAGTTTTTTAGCGGACTGAAGCTGATTCTCTTGCAGTATTTTCCTGTATTTTGCTCCATCCATTCTTCCTTCAATTGTAACAAGATGCCCAGTCCCTGCTGATGAGAAGCATCCTCAAATACTTCATGTAGGGATGGTGTGTCTTGAGGTATGGGCAGTGTTAGGTTTGCGCCACACATAGCGCTTTGAGTTTTGGCCAAAAAGCTCTATCTTGGTCTCATCTGACCACAAAACCTTTTCCCGCATCACAGCTGGGTCACTCTCATGCTTTCTGGCAAACTCCAGACGTGCTTTCAGATGGTATTTTTTGAGTAATGGCTTCTTTCTTGCCACCCTCCCATACAGGTCAGTTATGCAGAGCTCTTGATATGGTTGACTGGTGCACCATTACGCCACTTCCAGCCATTGAACTCTGTAGCGCCTTCAAAGTGATTGTTGGCCTCTCTGTGGTCAAGTCTCCTTCTTGTTTGAGCGCAGAGTTATGAGGAACAGCCTTTTCTTGGCAGTGCATGGGTGGTGTGATGCAGCTTCCACTTCCTGATTATTGATCCAACTGTGCTCACTGGGATATCCAAACACTTGGATATTATTTTGTACCCTTTCCCTAATCTATGCATTTGTATTACTTTATCTCTAACTTCTGTAGAATGCTGTTTGGTCTTCATTTTCCTTCAGATTCACAGCCTTACCAATGAGTGGGGTTTTTATCCAGAAAATGTGACAGCAACTTTAATGGTTCACAGGTGGAGGCCAATGGTAAGGTAATTGTGTCCTTGTTAGGGCAATTTCTTTCATCGGTGCAAACTGTGAGCTTCCACAGCACAGGGGTTGAATACTTATGCAAGCAAGATTTCAATGTACCATTTGTAATTCAGTAATACGAGAGAATTGGTCAGGGGTCTGAATTACTTCTGAAAGCACGTGACATATATATATATGGGTGTGTATCACACCATCACATCACACACACACCTCACACAACGACACACACCCTATACTATTATATATATAATATATATTTATATATATAGGATATATATATATATATATGGATATTTATATTTGTTATTTGTGTGATAAAATATGTACACACTGGGAAATGGAGGGTAATAAACAATTTCTAGAGATTCACTCTACAGCGGCACATACATTACATGTTTAATTACTCAATTAGGAGCCAATTACATACTATCTCCAGACACGCACTTGCCTGTTGACTGATTTTCCATATAAAAAAATGATACAAATATTGTATGGGTACTATTATTCGGCTAATTACTGTGACTATAATAATATTGTTTACTACAGTGCTTTACTGTGCCCTCATGTAAGCAAAAACATTCATAATTTTGTGGACTATATGAATTTTGTTTCAACAGGTTGCAGGACAGCAGTGAATGATTTAGTCTACATAATCGACGGGTCCTGGAGTGTTGGATACTCAAACTTTGACACTGCCAAGAGTTGGCTCATTAACGTCACAAGCGGCTTTGATGTAGGACCTCAGTTCACACAGGTGGCTGTTGTACAGTACAGTGATACTCCAAGACTGGAGATCCCACTGGACAAGCACCAGACAAGCAAAGAACTTGTTGAAGCGATTGAAAATATTAAATATTTAGGAGGGAACACCCAAACTGGGAGAGCCATCAAATTTGCCACAAATCATGTATTCCCATCATCCCAGAGGACTAATACAGCAAAGAACCGGATTGTCGTGGTTGTCACTGATGGTAAATCCCAGGATGACGTTGTGGATTCCTCCGTGGAAGCCAAGGCTCAGAACATCATAATGTTTGCTGTGGGTGTCGGGTCTGAAATTACAGAGTCAGAGCTGGTATCCATTGCCAACAAGCCGTCTTCTACTTATGTGTTGTACGCAGAAGACTATACTACCATTGACAAGATTAAAGAAGCAATGCAGCAAAAGCTTTGTGAAGGTAAGAACACTATATATATATATATATATATATATATATATATATATATATATATATATATATTGTGAATGGTATACAGGAATTCAACCTGCAGTACTACTAAACATAGATTAAGTGTCCTGTGATCTCAGACTCAGACTCCATGCGGGTCAGTTTACACGTGAAATGGCAATGTGCATGCACGGTTGGGAGAATTATTCCTGTAAATCAGGTTTGTGGCTGAAAAAAAACACCAAAGAGAGGGATAGGGTAAATCTCATTTACTCGTGTAAATGACGAAACATGGGAAATCCATGCCCAGTTTTGCATGGAAACCTACATTTCACATGTAAATGTTAATGAGCATGTTTATTCTTAAGGGAGCAGGTCAGTTGTTACTGTGGATTCCAAGATGGCAGAAAGTAATGGCTGATGGGCGATCTTATGGTTAGCAGCGGTGTAGTTCACCTTAATGATAATGCGGGCAGCTTTTTTTTTATTATTGTGTTTTGCTGTGTGGTCTTTCATGTTATATAGCTCTTGTGGACTTTTTACAGTTCTGTATAAAACCCCTTACCGTGAACTGCTTATGCCCGTGTTATAGTATTAAAGCAGCTGTTTGAGAAAATGCTTGCTGCTTAAATGTCTAACTGAATTAATTCCCGTCCTTGTTTTGATCCCAGCTATGTCTTAAGACAACGCATGTCTACCCTCCATGTTAATAAAGTAAATATAGTTGGTGAACTGGATGTCATGAGCCAGCTCGATCGCCCAAAACAGCGCAACAACATCCAACAAGTTACAAATTAATTAAAATTACAAATTAATGCATTGACTATGTTTTATCTGTTTGCATCATTAATATTTGACACAACAGTTAATCCAACACAACTTAAAAAGAGGAGAGAATATTTGACAGCACTATACTCAGATCGCTCCTGTCCAATTGAAACTGACGGCTGAGGTAACCTTCACGTTGCCAAGTCCGCTTATAATAAGTAGAATTGGGCTTGTTTTTGAGAGGTAGAAACTTGCATAAACAGTTATAATCTATCATGGGTTTGCTTGTTTTGGGCTTTATTTGAAAGGCAGTGTCGCCTTTTTTTTCTCCTGAGACTTGGCAACACTGGTAACCTTCCCCATCTGTCTCACAGTAGGCAGTGCCAATTTTGGGAACAAACTAATGCTGCGCGTCAGTCCATTTCATCAGTATCCACCACCTCCCTTTCAAGTGCCCACTACCCGTATTTTCCCGAGCGTGGTGTTGAGTCAGTAGCTGTCGGCCGTCTGGACAGGTAGGGTTTCTAAGCCAGGGTAGTATACGCAGCATCACCTGATCTCCTGTATGCTGTAGTGCCTGAATGAAAAGGATGTATAATGTCTCCGCTGGTTTTCAGCCATGGTGATCTTCTCGGTGGTTGAAGACACCCAGGCGCATGTAAGATAGGCCTATGTCTCGTGGGTTTTTGCTTACTCAACTAATTGTGACTTACTTTTTCTTATTTTTCATTTTATTTTAAAAAGTTTTTTTTTTTTTTTTTTTTAAATAAATTTAGTGTGTCCAATTATTATTTTTCCCTTGTTTGGAATTTGGAATGCCCAATCGCTTTTCCCCTCACCTCAGCAAATTCCCACATGGCTCAGGAGACCCGAAAGTTCAGTGGGCATCCTCCGATGCCACGACCAAAGCTTCTTTTTTCACTCAGGATCTTGACAGCGGATGTCATAGAGCTACTGACCTTTGGAGGACAAAGGCCAGCCCTGCATATGTCTGCCTTTGAGCTCACTGGGTGCATGGCTAGTAGGGATTGGTGTAGCGTGATAAGGAGAAAAAGTCTCTGCCTAAATTTTTCTCTTTGCAGATTTTAGGAAATTTTACTCCAGATTTCCATGGGGGCTCTCAATAATAGTGTATACAAGGGCAACACAGGGAACATGTGTGTTTTGTGTTGAGTAATTAACACGTTTCCTTCCATTTAATTAATACCTAACAACTTAACATTTCTTGGAGGAATTATGAGTATCTAGCATATATATTTTAAAAGTAGTTTGGTCCAGTTTTGCCAAGGTTATTGAAAGGCAGAATCAGTACTGACATGGCCAGGGTTAGAGACTGTCACTGGTGACTCTGCATTAGAATCACATCCATTGAAAGCTAACCATGTGCAGTCAATGCCAAACCATAGAGATTTGCGGTGATGGCAGTGAAGTAAAAATCGCTCACATCTTTCCCATATGAAAAACAGCTGTAGTTTAGCTGCAACAGTAATACATACATTTGGATGATAGTTAGAATGCAGTTAATAAAGATTTTTAAAAAATCAATACTTTAACTGTCAACCACATTTATAACTGAAAGCAGGGTGTTAACAGAATAGAAAAAGAGCATATGTCTGAAACTAGCATTATTGTACCAGGATATGCTTGATAATCATGTATATACAACAATTTGCAAAAGTTTTAGACAGGTGTGAAAAAATGCTGTAAAGTAAGAATGCTTTCAAAAATAGACATGTTAATAGTTTATATTTATCAATTAACAAAATGCAAAGTGAGTGAACAGAAGAAAAATCTACATCAAATCAATATTTGGTGTGACCACCCTTTGCCATCAAAACAGCATCAATTCTTCTAGGTACACTTGCACACAGTTTTTGAAGGAACTCGGCAGGTAGGTTGGCCCAAACATCTTGGAGAACTAACCACAGTTCTTCTGTGGATTTAGGCAGCCTCAATTGCTTCTCTCTCTTCATGTAATCCCAGACAGACTCGATGATGTTGAGATCAGGGCTCTGTGGCGGCCATACCATCACTTCCAGGACTCCTTGTTCTTCTTTACGCTGAAGATAGTTCTTATTGACTTTCGCTGTATGTTTGGGGTCGTTGTCATGCTGCAGAATAAATTTGGGGCCAATCAGATGCCTCCCTGATGGCATTGCATGATGGATGAGTATCTGCCTGTACTTCTCAGCATTGAGGAGACCATTAATTCTGACCAAATCCCCAACTCCATTTGCAGAAATGCAGCCCCAAACTTGCGAGGAACCTCCACCATGCTTCACTGTTGCCTGCAGACACTCATTCGTGTACCGCTGTCCAGCCCTTTGGCGAACAAACTGCCTTCTGCTACAGCAAAATATTTCAAATTTTGACTCATCAGTCCAGAGCACCTGCTGCCATTTTTCTGCACCCCAGTTCCTGTGTTTTCGTGCATAGTTGAGTCGCTTGGCCTTGTTTCCAAGTCTTCCATGAAGTCCACTTCTGACCAGACTGTTTTCATCCAATTCTGAGCTGATGGCACTGCTGTACATCTTCAGATTGCTGCAGTAAGTTTCCTTGGCCGACCACTGCGTCTGCGGTCCACAACGTTGTCTGTTTCTTTGTGCTTCTTCAAAAGAGCTTGGACAGCACATCTGGAAACCCTTGTCTGCCTTGAAATGTCTGCCTGGGAGAGACCTTGCTGATGCAGTATATCTACCTTGTGTCTTGTTGCTGTGCTCAGTCTTGCCATGGTGTATGACTATTGACAGTAAACTGTCTTCAGCAACCTCACCTTGTTAGCTGAGTTTGGCTGTTCCTCACCCAGTTTTATTCCTCTACACAGCTGTTTCTGTTTCAGTTAATGATTGTGTTTCAACCTACATAGTGAATTGATGATCATTCGCAGCTGTTTGGATTAATTGTTTAATCATACACCTGACTATATGCCTACAAAATCCCTGACTTTGTGCAAGTGTACCTAGAAGAATTGATGCTGTTTTGAAGGCAAAGGGTGGTCACACCAAATATGGATTTGATTTAGATTTTTCTTCTGTTCACTCACTTTGCATTTAGTTAATTGATAAATATAATCCATTAACACGTCTATTTTTGAAAGCATTCTAACTTTACAGCATTTTTTCACACCTACCTAAAACTTTTGCACAGAACTGTATATATATATATATATATATATATATATATATATTATTTATTTATGTTTATTTGTATATACATTTTTAAATCTAGTGTTCCCAGTTATTTTACCCCGATTGTCTTCCCATTTTAGAAATTCCAATTATTTTTCCCCTCACCACAGCAATTCCCCACACAGCACCATAATCATTATTTATCATTCATGTATTGTGCTGTCAAAGTTTAGATTTAGGAGAATGGTAGCATACATTTTAGTGTGAAAGTTTATAAAAATGTTAAGGAATTTTAACTTCCATATACCTAAAAGAGATACAAGTCGAAGCTGAGTGTAGCTGCTTGCAGTCTTGTGAATTTGGATAATTTATGAAAAGTTTTCAAAGAAGTCACTGTTGCTGACATAAATGAGATTAGCTTAATAGTCCTTTTCGTCATTAGAACAAGTGCAGTTACAGCACCTTAGTCAAAGCTGATTCTTCAGACCTTAAGATGTCTTACAGCAAATTCTGCACTGTAGTCTGCACTCTTAGCCCTCTCAAACATGTCTCTGTATAGTGACTTAAAACCTGAGGTGTTCACTAGAAGCTGTACAAAGTTGAAGCAAATGCCTCGTGACTGAATTTGTTTCTGATAGAATACCATACTTAGTGAAAATTGAAAGATGAGCTGCTTTAGCTAAATCAACTCACATTTCAGTTAAAAAAAAAAAAAAAGTTAAAGGCATTACATTAACAAATATTTAACGTAAAAATCGATGTTTAGGTCTGTGACAGTGTGTCTGTGATTCTTGGTGATAAATCTCCCTCCCTCCCTGTGAGGGCGCTGTATAAAGAGCCCTGGACTGGATGGCCAGACAGTTAATTCCCAGGGTTAGGTAGAAGTTGGCCATCTAGAAAGGGGGCGGAGCTACGGTACACCAAGTCATCGACCCGGCAGCCGTGGTTTGGAGGAGCAGTTGCAATCATTAACAAAGGGGGCATGATTGACGGTACATAAGGGGCCGTACCGAGGTGGTCTGTATTAAGTTGTATTTCTCCACTTCCACTGAAACCACTCACTCTGGACTTGTGATTGTGTGTGTATTTGTGTGTGTAAATTGATAGTGTTATTATTTACGACTAGAACCCGCTGTTTAGACAGTGCAATGCACATTGCTGTGTATTGCCTGGGATTATTATTTGTGGTCACCAGACCAGGATTATAAATAAACATTGTTGCCATTTGGATTATTGTTGTCTATCTTGGATTGATCACTACATCACTCTGTCACATGCACACTGCAACTCACTTTGACACTAGGTCGCACCGGCATATAAATTGCTTCCCCTTTTTAGAGACTTTTTTGAGAATTTTAGGAAAAAGCCTTTTTTGTGTTTAAAATACTTTTCTTTCTTCCTAAATGTTCAACACCGATACATAAAGAAAAATATGAAATTACTCTTGTTTGCAACATTTTATTCCGTTGATAATTTTACAGTAATTTTCATTTTTAGTTAAACTGCTAATGGTATAATAAGTATATTCCATTTTTCAAAATGTCAAAATAATTGGTTCAAGTCAATCTAAGTACAATATCAAAATACATCAAAATATAGCTGTAATGCTGTGAATTCCAGTAGTGACAATGTAAACTATTGAGAAGTGGTACTTGAATGGATTTAAAAAGTAAAAATTAACAAAACATAAAATCAAGCTACATCAGATCTGTATTAACCTGTTTCATTTTAGCTTATGAAGTACCCAAACACTTTAAGAACTATCTTTGCGTTATTGAACACTTCTTTCCAAAACCATACTTAGACAATATAGTTCCAGCGGCATTGGCTTTTACAAATTTGTTGTATTAATTAAAATTTTAAAGAAAGGTATTAAACAGTGCTGCTTGCATCAATTAAAAAAAGCAAAAAACAAAACTGAACAACAAACTAAATACGGTTCAGTACATTTGCATTAAACTTCCAGCTGTACAATGAGGCATTCATTTTGTTTTTTCACCACACTGTTAAATGTGACTTTGTTTCGTCTCCAGTCTCTTACTGTTTTTTCATTAATGCCAAACTCTCTTTACCAAACTCTCTTTAAGCATTGCGATTGCCATGCTTTTCGGCAAAGCCAACAACGTGCAATTTCAAACCTGTTGTGTAGTTTTTTCTTTTTTGTTTAGCTTTCCTACTTTATCCAGTTCACTGATTACACATCTTTAAAGACACCTGCGTTATAATATTTCATTACAGTGAAGTTACAACGAATGCAAGACTTCATAAGTTTACGCAGCTTTCTGACCAATAGTTGTTTACTACAGATCCCAGGGGGCTGGTTCAGTCTGAATGTTGACAAATCAATGTCTCGGGAGGGTGGGAATAAGGACATTCGTAGAGATGGACAGTTATGTGTACATGAACACGTACACGCGTCTGGGTTGAGAGAAGTTAGGTCAAGAGTCTGAAAGCTTGCGTTTAACATTCAAAATGACTAATGGTAAAGATAACTAATTAAAACTTTTAATTAGAACAGTGGTTTTGTGTTTCTACCTAGCAACAGACCTGAATGTCATAGATCCTGAAAAAATATAATTGGGTTTGTGATGGGGTGTGGTGATTAGTAAAGACAGAGCCTCTGATTGCGATGCAACACATGTTTTCCTGTTATCAGGTTCAGTTCTGTTACAGGTACAGTAAATACAAAAAAAAACAACAACATAGATCCTCTTGCTGCCGTCTTTATCAGGTGTGATCTCGCTTCTCTCCAGCTCTCTGACTCCTCACGGTTTCCTGGCTCATCCTGGTGCTTAGTCCTCCTGGGAAAGTAATGTACAAGAGTCAGCTTCTCCGTAGTTTGTTTTGTTATTGTCTCTGTTTCTCTGTTCCTGCACCAAATTCCACTCACTCAACCAACAGACTCAGTTACAGTTCCCTTACGTAGTCGATATAATTGCTCCTGAAATCTCGGTCTTAACTGGTATGAAACTCAATACCCCTGTGTATCCGACCTCCCTAAGATCGCCACCACAATCAGACTATAATTACCGTATGTGCCATCTTGTCGAGGTCACGTCCATCAGCCTGCCTAGCGCCTCCGTCTGTCGGGAGACCAGTTTTTCCACCATACATCTGCCTTGGGTTGTTGACAGTTAAGTCTATGTGAGCCATAACCATGGCTGTAGTAATCCCATTGTTTGTGGCACTGGTACAGTAGTTTAATATTAGACACACTAGCGCATATGTTGCAAAAATGTCATTGAGTCATACAAATCAGACTAACACCAGTCAGGTAGTGCAATAGCTGATAAGCTTACTTAATTTAGAGCTTAATATTATGCCCATGAGGCCAAGTCTTCACAGTGATCATTGTCTTCAACAGAGTCGGTGTGTCCTACAAGGATACCTGTGGCATCACGCGATGAGAAGGGCTTTGAGTTGCTGGCAGGGTTTAAAATCGACCAGAAAGTGCAGAAAGCACCAGGTTCTCTGGCATCAGAGGTAGCATTCCTTCTCACTTCTGACGTGGATATCACTGAGAATACCAGGTATCTGTATCGTTTCAGCTGTGTTTTAGTTTTCTGTTGTATCCAAGCAATATGCCACACTTTACAATATACAGCTATGGCCAAAAGTTTAGCATCACCTAACATTTTGTGATTCAGACATCTTTTTAAAAAATAAATAAATAAAAACTATGTCAGCATAAGTTTGATGTTTTATTTAACATCATGTAATCAAAGAAACAACATTACATTGCAGAAGTCTACCATAAGCAATAACAGTAGCACAGTATGTCATGTTAGATTTTAAAATGTCACATTTTTATTTTTTTGTCAGTTTTTCCTTAAAATTATTAAAATGTAAGATTATTCAGCAGGTTTCATTTTACTTTATGAAGCAAAGTGAGTCAGTTCTGTAGGGTGATACAAAGCCTTTGGGCATAGCTGTAGCTATAGAGCCTTGTGGTTGGACATCAAACAACCATTTAACTGTGACAATTTTGGTGGAAAAGCAGCAGCCAACACATGGGTTTTAATGATGAGTTCAGACACACTGGCGGTGAATTCACTGTCTTTTCCCTCCTAAAAGTGCTGGCTTGCAAGGCCATTTCTGAAACCCATTGCATGTCATTTATGTGCAAAAAAAGACATAATTTACAATGTTTACTACAGAAACCTTGCAAACAAAATGCACCAAGACTCTAGGGAAATCACCTTTAGAATATGGAAGTAAGTATTTTAAAGGGAAAGTGTTTTAAACGTAAAATTCAACCTTTATTAATATCCTTTTCTTGATATTTTATTATGTGTGTTTAAATCCTAGAGACATATTTCCTGAGGGCCTGCCACCATCATACGTTTTTGTGGCCACTCTACGGCTAAAATCACCCACTAACAAAGAAAAGTTTGACTTGTGGAGAATACTTTCTAAGGATGGCGTTTTCCAGGCAGCCGTTACAATCGATGGTGGAGAAAAATCAGTAGCCTTCACAACTACCAGTATTATCAATGAGCTGCAGTCAGTTATTTTTAAAGATGGGCACATAAAGGTTAGTAAAACCTATTTGATTTAACACTCTTGCTTGACTACTCCAACTGAATTGTCGTTGTATGTCTACCAGGAAAGATTTACCTTTAAGCTTGAAATACATCTGAAATTATTTTACGCAACTCATTGTTACCAATAAATAATAGATTATTGGGGGGGTGGGGCAAGGTCTGGTGGTGAGGATGTAGCAGAGGGGGGCTATGAGCTATGAACCTCCACCCCAAAAAGATGGTTTAACAGCAGTTGATGCAATATCACAAAATGCAAGTTGCATAAAGTTCAGTTAATGGCTGCTTTTACAACACAGAAAATAGCCATATCCTTTGACTTGTTCCCAGACCTCCCCCCTGAATACTGGCATTTTACCAGTACCCCAGTACTTTGCATTGAAGCCTGGGTAACTGTTTATGATTGAATTTCCATAATGCTATATTTAATTCTGTTTTTTTTTTTAAGTTGGTTGTTTACTGGGTGTATGTGGTTTGATGCTTGACTTTTGCATTGCTGCTCTGGCTGGTTTATAGAAACTGTTTGATGAAGACTGGCACCAGCTAAAGCTGCTTGTGAGGGAGCTGCACGTTACCTGCTACCTAGATGACGTCCTCATTCAGAAGAAACCTCTGGAGCAAGTCATTCCCATCTTCATCAACGGAAAGACACAGGTCGCCAAGCGAGTGAGGAAGGAGACAACGGTGTCTGTAAGTAAACTGCTCAGTTCTGTGGATAGAGTCATCAGAATTAAATGATATTTTGATAATATAATATAAAATAATGATGGGTCATTCCAGGTCAAGTTGACCAAGAGGCTTTGTTCCACCTATTACTTCAATTAGATAAAGCAAACTTTAAAATGGTAAGGTTAATCCTTCACATGGTGAAAGATGATCAGAGGTCAATAAAAATGCCCACAACACCTGCAGAACCCTTTCCTCCATCACTTGTTTGTTTCATGAACCACAAATGGAATTTGGCCCACTTGAGCCTTATGCACCTTCCTGTCTTATACACTTAAATGAGAGAACTAAGACAGTTTAGGAAAGCAGCTAAAGCAGAGATCAAAGTGTCAAATATATGTTTGAAGTACCCTACATATAATCATATACCCTACTTTGATCAGAATAGGAGTTTATTCCAATGGATTTTAGATGTAGAGTATGTTTTAGTTACCAGACAACTATTCTTCTACAAAACACCAATCATAACTAAAACTAAAAAGTGATTTTTTTTTTTTTTCTGGCCCATGAATTCAATATATATATATATTTTCTTTTTTTTTTTTTTTTTTACAAAATTTTAATACAATACTGGAACTTTTTTCTTTTTTTTTAGATAGAGATACAGAAACTAAGACTCTATTGTGATCCTCAACAAAGTGAAAGGGAGACAGCATGTGAAATCTACTCAGTGGTAAGTGTTTTTTATTGAATCTGTAATAAGTTAAAAACTGGCTGGTCCTGATATGTTTGTAACTATGAAGTTTTCATGTAAAGAAAAACATGTTTTAAAGTATTCTAAAATTGGATTGATACTATTTTATGAATTAATTTCTGGTTAAGCAGTTTGTGTTTTACAGACCAGTGACACCTAACAGACATATTGGCATAGAACATCTTGAACTGAATTTTTCAGTCCGTCTCAGAGGAACATAAATTATAATCACCCTTTTTTTTAGGGACACTGCTAAGGCATTCAGGTGCTTTCACAGTATTATAGATGCAAAAACAGTTTTACACTCTAAACACAAGCATAGTAAAAGTGTGGTAAAGGAAAGGCAAGCATTGTAAAATCTTGTGGTGTATCGTTAATAAACAATAACTCTCTTCAGGGTGTGCTTTTGTCAAAGCCAAGTGCCTTTTAAACACCAGTGAAGCGATATATTACACTGACTACACATCCTGGAGTGTGCTTATAACATTCTAGTTATGTCTTAAAATATGCACTTCATATATTTTTCTTTTTTATTATTTATTTAATGGATTTTATATTTTTATTAAACATATTCATCTGCTAAGAAAACAAGATTATATTTATTGGAAAACTAACTCTTTGGAAAAAGAAATAAAAATGCCCACTCACTCTTCCAGTTAATTGTGAATTGTAAATCTAAATCTTGTTTGTGTTTTTTTTTTGAAGGCGTTGACTTAGTGCCAGCAGTTCTCACATAGCTGCTGGTCATCACTATAGACCAAGGCAACCAGGCGGCCTCACTGAAAAGCTGTCAAAAAGAACACAAACAAAGAAATAGGCTCAGATTGTAATAAAATGTGTTTTTTTTCAATGTTTTTTTTTTAACTTTATTAAATTAATTGATCAATATCTACAAGAAAGCTAGCTGCTGTCTGATTATTTAATGTGAGGCTCAGATTATGAAAAAAGAACCAAGGAAACTGATTAAATATAAATTAGTTTATTTTCTATTAGTGTTTAAAAAATAAACACACAAACAAATAACTATAAAAAGCCTAAAATATCAGTAGTGAGAAAACAAGATGGCACACGCTATACTTTGTGCAGCTGTTAACAGGCGCACTTTGATCTTCTTTAGTGGTAAATATTTGTTATTTATTTGTTAGCAGACACCATTATCCGGGGCGACTTACAACTGTTACAAAATATCATAGTACAAAGTATTACATTACAAAATATCACGTTGTAAAATATCACATTACAGGTAAGAGCAGGTACAGTAAAATCAGTAGAAAATAAGATCAAATTTAAATAAGAGGAAAATAAAGAATACAGTAAATCATTGCATTTAAGAGTGAGTTCGACTAAGAATAGTTAATTTTTAGTAAAAATATTTGCTAATACGAGTAAAGTCCATTAAGAGCATGTAGTAAGTAAGATAAATGGATGAGAACGATTTCAAATAAGAGCAATTACAAAAAACGTGAATACAGATACCTATGGCGCCCCCTCTGGACCTACCTCCTCAGCCATGCATTGTTTCTAGATGTGTGTATGCATTTAGCCAATCAGGTGTGCGCAAGTAGTCTTAGAAATAGTCTTATAAAATGGCTTGGATAAATTAAGCCTTGCAATAGGCTAAACAAGATCACATGACCATGCAGTAATAATCAGGGGTCTGGGCTAGGGGTGTTGGGGATGCTTCTGACAAATTCCTTTATGCCACACTGCGGTCTACGGATCAGGAACTGGCTAACCTCAAATGCATTTTTTCATGCCATGAAACAACCGTTCTTGATTCCACTAATATCAGTTCCAGTTATGGAAGGAAAAAACATTCATACATGAGCTGTGGTGACAAGAGAATATGATATATACAGTTCAGTTTTGTGCCAGCTCTCAGTTGAAATAACCAGTAACTAAAAATAAAAAAAAAAAAACAATCAAAACAAAACTATAAAGCATCAACTATAGACTGATGAGCCATGGCGCCAGCAAACGGACTTATAAAAATACATTTATCCATAACATTAAACAACCAATCAGATACATAGCCATGCACAAAAAGAAACATATAGCCTATCCACACTACCTACAGTAAGTAATGTTCAATAAACATGCATTAAACCACATACTTTCACTTTTTTCAACACATGATTATTGGGCAATATATACAGTAGGTAGTGTGAAAGGGGTATTAGTCCCTGCCATCAATTACAGGCGTGGCTGTTACCCAGTTAGGTCACTGGTGCTAATTGGTGTTTGTTACCTGCGTGTATATGTTAGTGAACTTTATAGTGAAGGTGAATGTCCAGCCTACAGTATATTGTATGGTTTGTTGTAAACCTTTTGTTTTGGCTCTTGTGCCCTTTTTTTTGTGTGTTTTTATTTAATAAATATGAGCTTTGCGTTTTAAACTGCAGCTTCTGTTTCTGAGTCTCTAATTCCTGCCAGTAACAGAGGCAGCTGGAAGCTGATGGCTCTTTAATTTGGGCACAGCAAAGAGGGATGCCATTAATGAATCTCTGTATGATGTTTCCAACCATTCTGAGTGAGTTTCAGATACAGATCAGTAAAATGTTTCTTACTGTAAGAGTAAGCACCATCCAACGAACGCGTAATGTTTCTAGCTGTATTGTACTGGTACTGCATATACTGTAGCAATACAAAAGGAAACATGTCCTTGTTGGTTTACAATCAGTAAAATGGCTATTTATACACATTTGTCCCTGCCATTGTATAATGTTGGATTTTGATTATCAGTACCAGCCTGTACATAGAAAAAAAAAACTCCAGAATTTTAAGGAAACAACAGTTTAAATTACAATAGTTTGCAGAAGTATTCACCCCCATGCAAAGTTTTCATATTGTTTTGGCACTTGAGCGTACTCTACGACACTTTCAAATTAGAGTTTACGTGTAGAATCTACACAAATTACTCTACATTGATAATATAAATATAAATAAATAAGATTTACAGATACAAACATATTAATTTTAGTTGCATAAGTATTCAACTCATTTGCTACTGCAGTCCTAACTCATCTCAGATGCAAATGATTTGTTTGAAAGGTCACAAAATAGGGAAATGGTTTTAACCTGTGTGTACTCAAAGTGGTTTAACTTGTAGATAATTTCCCTCAGGTATATAAAGGCTTTCAAGCTGCAACTTACATAGTGATCCAACAAAACAACCATAAAGACCAAGGAGCTTTCGAAACAAGTCAGGGTTGAAGTGGTAGAGAGGCACAGAGCAGAAGAAGGGTACTAGAAAATGTCAAAGGTGCTGACTATCAGAGAGACTAGCAGAGTGAAGTCCATCATTAAGAATTGGAAGATGCATTATACCACCCAGACACTACCCAGATCAGGTTGCCCTCCCAAACTGAGCAGCCAAGCAAGCAGGAAACTGGTTCAGGATGTCACTCTGAAACCAACAATGACCTTGAGAGATCTGCAAAGTTCTGTATCTGAGAGGAGAGTCAGTGTTCACACATCAACAATAGGCTGGTCCCTACACAAAGCTAGCCTGTATGGATGGGTGGCAAGAGAGAAGCCATTACTCAAAAAGCCTCATCTTAAAGCATGTACGGAGTTTGCAAAAAAGCATGTCGATGATACTGCAGACATGTGGAAAAAGGTTTTGTGGTCAGACGAGACAAAAATTGAACTTTTCGGTCTAAATTCCAAGCTTTACACCTAGCGCAAGCCCAGCGCTGCACATCACCCAGTCAGCACCATCCCAACTGTCAAGCATGGTGGTGGCAGCATCATGTCTTGGGGATGCTTCTCTTCAGCAGGGACTGTGAAGCTTGTCAAGATAGAGGGGAGAATGGATGGTGCAAAGTACAGGCCTTGCTTGAAAAAACTTGTTTGAGTCAGCCAAAACTGGGGTGGAAATTCCCATTTCAGCAGGACAGTGACCCAAAGCACAAAGCCAAAGCCACACTGGAGTGCTTGGACAAGAAGAGAATTAATGTTCTTGAGTGGCCCAGTCAAGTCCTGACTTGAATCAAAAAATGTTTGGCAAGACTTGAAGATTGTAGTCCATCAACGATCCCCAACAAACATATCAGAACGGGAGCAACTTTCCCGTGAAGAATGGGCAAAAATGCACACTCCTACTGGGCAAAGCTAGTAGAGACCTATCCAAAAAGATTCATAGCAGTAATTGCTGCAAAAGGTGCTTCTACAAAGTACTGACTTAAGGGGCTGAATAATTATGCAACCAGTAAATTTCATTTTGTACATTTTCTTTGCAAGTTTTGCTGACATTTAACTTCTTCCTCATATAACAGTGTTCAGTTTAACCACTACAGCCTTGAATAAAAAAAAGTTTGTTTGAAAAGCTGTGCACACATTTTTTGTATTTCAACAAAATGTAAAAAATTTGTAGTGGGGTGAATACTTATGCAAACCACTATAACTGTCTCCACGGATTCACATCAAGCTTGCTGCTTCCAGGATAGATGCATTACCAGTCCTGTTGCCTGTTTTATATTTATTTCAATACAAATACAATAGCCTCAGCCAGAACAAGTAGTCTGCATTTCTTCAAGAACAGCTAATGTGCAAGTAAAAATAGTTGCATTTTGTGTTGGTATAACAGGGCACACATTTCAAGTATTATCTGCAAAAGGGCTTAATTGAATCACAAAACCAGTTTACTCTGATAAAGAGCATGTGACTCTCTATGACAGGGGTGGCTGATGTGGATGTGGTGACATCAGGCCAGACTGCAAGAACTGCAGAGACACAGATAATGCAGTGCCAAAAAGGCTCTGCGGTGCCATTTATTTAAACACATATAGAAATGAAATATTTAAATAAAAGCAACACTACTCACAGAGCAAAATAAAATATTAAACAAAACAAGTCACAAACATAGAATATAAATCTTATAAGCAGGTCAGGCTGCGTGCTCCCGTTCCTCCTCTCAAACACCCACCTACTCTCCTTTCGAGCAGGGAAAACTGCAGGGTTTTTATACAGGTAACCATCTCCCGATTAGCAACAATTAATTAACTCTGGAGATGATCACCTTCTGCACGGGATTATCTGGATGAGGCTTCCCCATCCGCACCGCCAAACCATAACAAAACTCAGTTTTTCACCATCACATACATAAATACATAAATTATAATAAAACAAAACAGATACAAAATAATACACACTTAAAACACAGGTGCAGAGCGGTACCCTGTTGTAAAATAAATAAATACAAAAGTAAAACACCACATTTTATGGTAGGGCTTTGCCCTGCTCCTTTTCCTTGTGCAGGGCTCCTAGCCTTGTCACACTGTCTTTTAAAGGATTTCCAATCTTATAATTTGCTTAATAGAAAACGCACAATAAAACCTGCCTAATCAGACACCACTTGGGAGCAGAACATTGTGCCAGGTTATACAGTGTGCTGGTTTACAGAAGATCAGTAAATCAGGAGAAACCCCCACAACATTTATTCACACAGTCGATAAACCTAACAATTGATTGAATATAAGGTTAAAGGTGCTGTATTGTTAGATTTAGGGTTAACTATAATAATACAGCCAAACCAGATTTTTTGTTGTTTTTTTTTTCTTAAACTGTGTTCATTTTTCTTCTTTTACAGGATGATGAAAGGGTAAGTGTAAAATTAGCTATCATTTTTTGTTATCAGTTTTTCAGTTTAGACTGTGTTTGTAAACTCACCGTGCTCGTTTATTGAACAGTGCCCCTTGGATAGATCACCTTCTATCTCCAAGAGCGAATGTCCCCCTGGGGAGCCAGGATTACCAGGGCTACGTGGACCAAAGGTACAGTATTCCATTTCAGAAAAGCTTAAAAATGTACAGAAACAATTATGATGCTTGCAATTATAATGTATGATTAATTGCAGTATTCATTTGAAAATTTTTGAGCTACAGTGCTCACGTGCTCAAGTATTCACCCCCCTTGGACATTTTCACATTTTTTTGTGTTACAACCTGAAATCTTGATACATTTAAATGGGATTTTTCCCTTTGATTTACACAACCTACTCAACTCTTTCAATGTGTGAAAAAATGGGGGGGGGGGGAATCACAAAAATCAATTAAAAACCTGAAAAGTCTTCATTAGATAAGTATTCACTCCATTTGCTATGACACTCAAAAATAAGCTCACATGTAACCAGTTGCCTTCAGAATTCACACAGTAAGTTAGTAAGTAAGTAAGTCCATCTGTGAGCAATAAAAATGGTTCACGTGATTTCAGATTAGATACACCTGTCTCTGTAAGGTCCCACAGCTGGGTAGTGCATTCAAAGCAAAGATACTACGATGAAGACCAAGGAGCTTTCAAAACAACTCCGGGATAAAGTTGTGGAAAGGCACAGATCAGGGGAGGTGTATAAAAAGATTTCAGAGGCATTGAATATCCCTTGAAGCACAGTCAAGTTGATCATTAAGAGGTGGAAGGTATACAACACCAGCCAGAATCTGCTTATAGCAGGCTGTCCTCCTAAACTAAGCAGCCAGGTAAGAAGGGCATTGGTCAGAGAAGCCACCAAGAGGCCAATAACAACTCTGAAAGACCTACAGCGTTCCATGGCTGAGATGAGAGAAACTCTCCATATGTCAACAATGCAAAAAGGCATGTGGGAGACTTTGAAAAGATATTGCAAAAGATTCTGTGGTCCGATGGAACAAAAATTGAATTATTTGGCCTAAATGCAAAGCGTTATGTCTTATGCAAACCATGCTGGGGATGCTTTTCATCGGCTGGGACTGGGGAGCTTGTCAGGGTAGAAGGCAAAATCGATGGAGCTAAATACAGGCAAATCCTTGAGGAAAACCTGCTTCAGTCTGCAAAAGACCTAAGACTGGGACGGAGATTCACCTTTCAGCAGGACAATGACCCCAAGCACACAGCCACAGTGACACTAGAGTGGCTCATAAACAAGAAAGTGAATGTCCTAGAGTGGCCCAGTCAAAGCCCGGACTTGAATCCGATTGAGAATCTGTGGCAAGACGTGAAGATTGCTGTCCACCAACGATCCCCATCCAACTTGACAGAGCTTGAACAATTTTGCCAAGAAGAATGGGCAAATATTGCACGATCCAGATGTGCAAACCTGGTAGAGACTCACCCCAAAAGACTCACAGCTGTAATTGCTGCCAAAGGTGGTTCTACCAAGTATTAACTCAGGGGGGTGAATACTTATCTAACCAAGACATTTCAGTATTTTTATTTTTCATTAACTGTTGTTTCACAATAAAAATTTTCTTGCCTCTTCAAAGTGTGGAGTAGGTTGTGTAAATCAAAGGAGAAAATCCTAGTTAAATGCATCAAGATTTCAGGATGTAACACAACAAACTGTGAAAACGTCCAAGGGGGGTGAATACTTCCTATAGGCGCTGTATGTAGTTTTCAATGCATTATTTTCCTTGTTTTGAATTTTGTAGTGCTTGTTTTTCTGAAGATTAATTAATTGTACTGGCCCCCGAAATAATACATGAACAGAACATTTAGAGTGTGGAGCATTGGATTCCTTTGAAGTAATCTGCAATTTTCTTTTAACTCAGGTTCTTCATTAGTGCAGCTTTAAAACAAAGGGTCTATCAGATGGCAATTATACAGCTAGGTGTTCCATATGCATACCATGAAGAAAATGATTTAGCAAGTGAAACAGTAGAAAGAGTAGGGTGCATGAGGAAGCATCTTAACTTGTCTAATAACACTATGTAACACAATTTTTGTTCCTGGGTAGTAAGTGTTATTTCCTAATTGCTTATGCCTCAAAAGTATAGAAAATGGCTATTATTTCCCAGAAACGTTGCTTCTGTGACCAGGACAGTGATATTTCAAAATATCACTATTTCCAATGGGAAAACGGGCAAATGTGTGTCTTTTCGTTCACATAAAGTCAGAAAAAAACAACATATGAATCTAAAGTAACATATTTATACTAAAATAATACAAAAATGACTACAAAAGATTTAGAAGCGAGTAGTTTTTCGAGATTTACGATTATACTGTAAATACATATTTTGAAATATTTTTTATATTTTTGAAAGCAATTAGGAAATAACACTTACTACCCAGGAAACAAAAAAAAAAAAAAATGTGTTACACGGTGTGTGGCAGGCTGGCGAGTGGATAGAGGCCCAGAGACAGTCTGCAGTTCAAAAAAATAACAATTTTATTATAAATTAACAAAAATAAAGTGCACAAGGGCAAAATAACAGATACTCAAACACAAATAAAGCAAAAACAAAACTCACAAAAATAAAGTTTCCAGGCTGGGCAATGCCTTCACTGGATTTAGAAAATTCAAAAACCACAAAACAAACACCAACCTGCTTCCTCAGCTCCCTTCTCCCAAATGAGAAGCTGAGGCCTCCTTTTATATCAGGTGGCTGGGCGCTGATTGATCGTTAATCAACCTAATCAACTAATCAACCCCAGCCACCTGAACATAATAAACCCAGGCAGGCAGGGGACGTTAACCCCATCCCTGCCAATTTAAAAGGGCAGAGCTTTGCTCTGCCACACGGTGTAATGAAAGCTGTAAACACATCAAGTAAATAATGCTGTAACAAGTTGAACTTGAGCCATACGCTGTTGGCTATTCTCCAGTAGATAAAATGGACCACAGAAAAATGCTATTAAAACTGAATTAAGAGATGCTGTTTGTGTGTAGAGAAAGCCTGTAGAATAATAACGCACAAATGAGCAACAATAATGGAGACGTGCTAAATAACTACAGTTGTTTTCCCTGTCTTATCAAGGGATTCAAAGGAGAAAGAGGGAAAGCCGGTCCCCCTGGAGCTGAGGGTAAGCCTGTGAGTACTGATGCATGTCTAATATATCCTGCTTTCATCAATAACATCTCTTCATGGGAATCAGCATTGTATGTCAGTATCACAGAAAGTCCAGAGAGATGGGGGTGAGCAGATCAAGCCACACTGTAAGAATGCCCTGAAGTAAAGGCAGTCTAACTCCTTGAGCACACGCTGCAAATTCAAAAATCACAACAATCTTAAACTAACATGTTTAGTGTGTATTTATAGGGGGATAAAAGCATGCCACACTTGTGAAAGTGAATAACAGACCAGGGTTTAGTATATGCCTGCTGTGATTTTAGGAAAATTATATATCTTCTAAAAGAAATGTGTTCATTATGTTTCTTTGTTGGTGTGACTGGGTGTTGGCAGTGAGACTCAGAGACCAGAAGGGTATGCATTTTATTCACCACAAAACAACAATTCAAAACCACCACCCTACAGAACCTTCACCATCACCAGTCGACACACCTGTGATTACCCTTTTTATACACTTGTGGCTGGAGCCTAATTAATCATTAATCATTTATTACATTACGGCTCCAGCCACATTCCCACATGTTTTTGCAGGAAGAAGTGCAACCCTCTCACTGCCACTCACTATTACCGCCTCCCCTCCAACACACACACACACATACACACACACACACACACACACACACATACACACACACAACTCTGGCAGGTTATTCATAAAATAACCACCTGGTAGATTTGGATTTGGTTGGATAATGAAATAAATCTGACTAACTCTTTAGTATCAGTGCATAAAGTATGCAACTGAATTATGAAGTATATGATGAATTGCAACAGGATGCTTCTAACTGGTACTTTCTTTCTATCAGTTAACATCACAGCAGGACACTGCATCAAACATATTGAAAGATTATATTTCTGATTTGTAAATACAATTTATTGAAAGACAAGCTTTGTATCTCAAAATGTATAGGCTTCTTGGTCCATATTCCTTATAGTGTGTTACAGTTTATTTTGTTTTTTTAATAAGATTCGATTTTACAAAAAAGTGTAAAGATAAAAAATGGATATGGGTGATTGTGGATTCTTGCTGAGCGAAATGCATTTTATCAATAATCCAATGATTATGATTTTAGTATGTAGCCAAATCACTTGTCTACTTGATAAAAGCCTCTTGGTACTTACGACAAGTGTTCTTCCATGACTGGCTTTGAGAGTAAGCAGCTTATAATATTCTCTGCTGTGAGAGACTGGCTTCGGTTTCATTTTAGCCGAGGCCCATCAGTGAGCTGATTTTAATCTCAGCTGATCAGGGAACAGTTGTGCTGCCCTTTTCAATTTTGAAAAGGTGAAATGAGAGGTAACCAATGATTTAATATCTATTTTCTTACCTCTTATTTTATCAACCGTCTCAAAAATCATTTCCAGATGATGTTTTTGCTTTGAGTGAATTTTTGAGTAACTTTATCATAGGTGTCCCTTGTTAAAGGGCCTACCTGAGTCGCACACCCACGCTATTTGCTTCACTTACACTCTATGGCTGCCTTATTCACATTTGTTTAAATTTTGACCCCTTGCAGTCTAGTCAACATTCATACAAATTCTTAGATTTGGAAGATGCCAGATATCAAAGACGCTCCGATATCAAATATAATTTTAGAACAGTTAAGGGATTGTAGGGATTTGCCAGCTTTTCAAATTTGGCTGCACTGTGTTAAAAAAAAGCTTTTAGGATTTTACAACAAAGCAACCTTTTGTCTTACTTGTCTTGGTAGCATTTAAAGGAAAGCATTCACTTACATAAATTCATAGAGATTAGTTTAGGGCCAGTCTCAATAGCATAAAACATACAGAAATTACACCGAAAATTCAAAGTACTGTTTTTGGCTAAATCAGTTAAACAATGTAATAAATAAAAAACGTATTTTAATAATCTTATTTCTTGATTCTCTCGTTCACTATTTTATTCTGTTCCCCTCTTAATTGGGTCCCATGAAAGGTATTTCCTGTGGGGGTAGTTCATTAAATTAACATGCTATAGTTATCTTCCAAGCTGTGTAGTTTGAAACCAACAAAAAATAAACAGTACATTTGAAGGATCTGTGATTTCACATGTCAGTAGAGCCATTCCTTTAGTTGTTCCTAATAAGTAGTTTAGAAGGATGTGTCATACATATTTTACAGATTTAATTTCATTGTAAATTTATGTTTTTGTTTAGGGGACCCCAGGAGAGCGTGGATTTCCCGGAACACCTGGATTGCCAGGAGAACAGGTGAGGAACAGTTGTTTACACATCACATTGACAACAGTCATTCATTCAAGGAATGTAAACAAATAATAATTTAAAAACTTTATACTGTTTTAAAATACCTCTTGCTTTTCTATCTTTAGGGTCTACCTGGATTAACTGGGACTAAAGGGACACCTGGCCCACCAGGAATTCAAGTAAGGGATACATTAATTGTCAGCCAAAATGCTTGGTAAAAGACTATCAGAAATGTGCCAGTATAGAACTTCAGGCAGGTGCCTACAGTAACTGGATATGTTTCTCATAAGGAGATTCAAACTAGATCCTATTTTTTATGTTTTAAATCAAGTTTGGTAACGTTGCACAATATTTTAATGTAAATTGTTGTTTAAAGCTAGATTGCATTTAAATTTCCCATTAGGGTGAAAAAGGACGAACAGGTTTACCAGGCAAAGCAGGCCCACCAGGACCTATGGTAAGGCTTTATTATTATAATAGAGAATATTATATATCCACATGCTCAGACTTGACACAGATTAGGAGGGTAAAGTAGAGCTGACTGAAAAAACAGGAAGAAATATCTTAACTGCGTATGATTAATAATCTTAAATCCATTAAGGTTGTGGATGCTGAGTTATTGGGCTCGTTCGATAAGGAATACAGCTTTACCCTTCTGGGAAAAATAATTACTGAAAAGGTTCTAAAGACTAAATGGAATTTGTTCCATCTCAACCTTTCTTACATTGTTATTCAATTCTTAAGCACTTTAGTTGGTAACGCTTGCTTTGTGTTTTGTTTAAGGGACCAGAAGGGCTACCAGGACGCTCAGGGAGTACTGGGATACCTGCGAAAAAGGTAGCCATTTCTTAACTTTCTTGAACCTACCCCTACCCTCAAACAAGGACAATCTCAATACTTGTTGGAGGGAAGTGTATCCAGTACTGGGTGGAAATAATAATTGTTTTTCTAAACAATCATGAAATGTAGCATGTGCTACACTTGCGATATTAATAGTTGTATTTATTATGGATATTGTCGTTATTCAGGAGAGTATGAGAAAGAAATCTGACATTTCTTACGCTATATTTTTAGAGATTGCTCAAGACTCAATGGGTATTTAGCTGATAAACTGGCCAAAGACTACTACTTTCCTCTAACCCGGAAGAAATGAAAAATGGTCTGCAGGAAATACATGAAATCATGGAACATTGCCTACGTGGGTGTGGTGCTGTTTGCTAGGTTCAAACATTGAAACATTTTTGCATCAGTTGAGAGGTCGTTTTAAGCCGGGCAGGAGAAGTGTATGGCATACAGCGCACCCACAGCTACAGTCATGCATGGTGGCTGATCTGTGAAGTCTAGAGTGGGAACTCTCAAACTGATGAAACATTAATTAAAAGGTTTAGTTCAATTAATCTGTTATCTGGTAAAATACTAATGTATAGTATTTTTCTTTAAATTTAAGTTAATGTGTAATTTTTAAACAAAATAAATTACTTTCTGTTTCTTACACATTTGCAGGGCTCCAAAGGCGAAAAGGGCATTACAGGCTTTCCTGGGCCACAAGGTTCTGTGGTAAGTATCCTTAAAAAGATTTTGCAACTTTATGAAACTCTGCTTGCTTTGCAAATTTCTTGCATATATTCACAAGTCTATGAAATTAAAAAAAAGTTGGTGGAAAACTGCTAATATCACAAGGCTGTGGAAATGAATCACAACTCAGACTATACCCAACTGATGCAGTGTATTTGCGTACGAGGTGAGACAACAGATCCAAGTGTTCCCATGCATAGAAAGGGTAACTTTACTGAAGAGAAGATTATAATAGCTGAATATGTTTTTTAAAAAAACTAAAAATAAGACTTGGCTCTAAACAGTACAAAACTTACTGAAAACTATTCCACGCGATATAGTCTGCATGTTTAAAATAACTATTGTATGAGTTTTCATATCTAATACATTAAAATGCTTCCAGACCAAGACAAATCTCTCCACACAGGAAATGAAAAACTTCTAATTCTACCACACGATTAAAGAATTATGAACTCATATAAGTAATCATTTGGTATGTTTCACACTGTTGAATGCCCCTGCCCCTCTTTCACCCACTCTCAAGATAACATAAATGGTGTTTCAACTGTTACAAGGGATATAGATGATATAAAAATATATATTATTTGTCAAAGAAAATGTTTTTATTCCAGATAAAACATTTTTTAAAAAATAGCAAGGGTTTTCTCCTTCAACTCCCGTTTTCAATTGTACTTACTTTTTCTCAAGGCAGAATAGAAGGTAAACAATCCCTGCAACTGCCTTTGCAAAACTTGCCGCTCTTTTGAATATCTGGCCCATAGTTACCAGTATTTACAGCAGCTAATGAGAGGAATTCATCTGTCACTTCTATTCAACTCCCACTTTTATTCATCGGGGTACCAAAAGAAAATAATGTATCAGTTCACTTTACTACAAAAAATGTCATTCAGTGTAATCTATTTTTAATGTTCTACTTACTATTATTTCTCCTCACCAAAGGAAGCTACATTAAAGCAGTATCTAACTACTGCTCTCGATTCTTTAACCGGCTTTAGTTAAAAAGAAAATAATGAATTGCTTTAATTTTGTTTGCATCAGCTTGCATGTGGAAAAGGGGCTGAAGTGTATCCCTGGGATTAAAAGTTTATGATTCTGTTAAAATAAATAAGTAACTACTTTTCTTGTGGAACTTGCTTTTTCCATGCAGGGGGAACCTGGGAACCCTGGAAAGAATGGGCTTCCTGGACTACCTGGGTCAAAGGTCAGGTGCATTTTGTATCCATTCCAAAGTTTTTTTAAGAAACAATATGTTTTTTTACTACTCGACACCACCTGAATGAAGTTGCCAGCCTGAAAATGTTTTATGATGGAGCCTTTTTTCCCCTTATATTTGGTATTGACATATCTACTACTTCCTATTATCATAGAACATAAAATTATTTTTAATATGACAATCAGTTAAAGCATAATCCATTCTTACAAATATACAGATGGTTCACTAGCTTCATGCTATCTATTTGCCACATTCGCATAGGCTACAGGTTTTTTTTTTGTGGTGATTTTGAAAAACCTCCTGCATATTCGTGATGGGACATGAGTGTATGTGTGTGTGTGTGTGTGTGTGTGTGTGTGTGTGTGTGTGTGTGTGTGTGTGTGTCCTTGTGTGTGGTCTACATTTCATGTTTTCCAGCTTTTTAGCGTATACTATTAACAGGTATTACTGGCATCTTACCAAAGTAGAAAGACCCTCTATTACTTATGCAAGCAAAACTACATACAAAAGTATCCGGCAACAAACTTCTAATAGGTCTACATTTCATTTGTTTTCCAGCTTTTTAGCGTATACTATTAACAGGTAAATACTGGCATCTTACCAAAGAAAGACCCTCTATTACTTATGCAAGCAAAACTACATACAAAAGTATCCGGCAACAAACTTCTAATACTTTCTATTAACACAGTTTTGCCCTTTCCCTGGTCAATTCTCTGAAGCATTTTGCCTCACTCCCAGTGTTGTCTCATGTTTTAAAAAGTCAAACTTTTTTCCTAATAAGACTATTTGCTTCACTTCAGGCTAAGCAAAACATGGCTGACTGGAGGGATATGGCTTGATTGGAGCAGGAGAAGATGAAATATCTTTCATGTTGTTGTTTTCCGAGATTAAGAAGGATGTTGAAATAACTGCCTGACTAGAGATTAATTTGTTTCTGGTGTTTAATTTTATTATATTGGTAGCATACTGGCAGTTCTTTGCAGCCTTTTCATAATTGCTTTGAGAAAGATCAAATATTTTTAATGACTATTTGCTTCACTTCAGGCTAAGGATGTTTAACTGGCTGACTAGAGAGGGTTTATGGCTTGATTTTATTAACAGCAGAAGATTAATAAATATCTTTCACTGCCTGAAGTTTTATTGGTGAGATCTTAAGAAGTCTGTTGAAATAACTGCCGGACATGTTTCCATGCAAAAAAAGCTTCGTTTTTGGTCAATTTGCCCTGTTTTGTAATGTGAGAAGGCGGTTTATCCACTTTTTAAGTCGTACAGTATATTCCTATAGCATGTGGAATGTGTGTGATATATGTGTGCTATATCACATTCTCAGAACAATAGAGAGAGATTTGGCAGTTTCTATACTGCATGTAAACCAAGACATTGTGTCTCGTGGCAGACCTACACCTCACAGAACTTAGTTTGGAGGGTTGTTTTTTATCTTTTCTAATTATTATTAACAGAAGCACAGTATGAAACTCCTTTTTGTTGAAAATCTTAAAAGCATGTGGAATGTGTGTGATATATGTGTGCTAATCACATTCTCAGAACAATAGAGAGAGATTTGGCAGTTTCTATACTGCATGTAAACCAAGACATTGTGTCTCGTGGCAGACCTACACAGTATTGTTTTTTACTTTTCACAGAACTTAGTTTGGAGGGTGTGGCACTTTCCGTTGTTATCTGAGTCTAATTATTAATTTCATGACCCTTCTTTTAGTTCTGCTTCTTTTTCCGCAGGTTAAACTGTACATTAACACAATGAGCCATTCAGTAAATGGCACAGTATGAAACTCCTTTTTGTTGAAAATCTTGATCCCTAGCAAAAGTTGCGTACTATATATACCACATAGGATCGACAATTTAAGTTTATATAACCAAGGCTCTGAATTGAAACAAAAAAAAAAAATCTAGATAATTCAGTTCTGCAAAAATTGCTTTGTGATTCAACTTTTTTTCTTGTAAAACGAGTAAGAACATTTCTAACACACCATTTAGTGCAAAAAACGGTGTGCTTCTTTTTAGGACCCCCACCTAGAGGTTTTTACAAGATGAAACATTTTCCGAGATTTGGTGGTGAAATACCAATTTAAATACATTATGAAACAATTTTTTTTATTGCTTTGTGAGCAACTTTTTTTCTTGTAAAAATAAGCACATTTCTAACACACCATTTAGTGCAAAAAACGGTGTATAAGTCACCCCCTTTTTAGGACCCCCTAAAAATACCTAGAAAATAGACTTATACAAAGGTTTCTACAGTAATACTTTTGTAAAATGCTCATAAACCACAATTTATTTGTAATTTATGCCGGATCTCGGTCATATGGAAATATAGCAATAGGATACTGGCACAAGAACCCATTACACCTACGTGGAAGTCAGCTAATTTCTCTTTGCTGTAAATTGGATACCATAGTCCCTCAAACAGATGTTAACTAACAGCTGGAAAAACGTAGTTTTATTTGCTGAGTTTGCAGAAAAACTGGCCCAATGTAGTTTAACCCTTAGCGGTCCATTTATTCATCGCTTGTCAGGATCGTCAGGTGCTGGAATCAGCGGACCACCCCCGCACATAAAAATAATAAGCTCGGAGTCCGGAAGCTATCCTGAGTAATTACAAGTGGAGTCACATCACCGGTCTCGTCACGCACAGGTAGGATTAGGCCAATTTTATTCTCACGTGCTGTTTGTTTTACATACGCTGTTTAAATTTTTTTTCAGATTAATACGGTTTTAAAAGGCCCTCCATAGGAAAAGGATATCAGTACTGCATCTCCAGCCAAGCTCAAACAGATGTTAACTAACATTTTTCACATACCTCTTTATAGACGTGCAGAAATACTGATAAATCCTCTCCTGATCACTCGTTTTATCACCAAACTCCTCAATAATCGATCAAGTCATTTATTTTATTACTATAACACCTCGAGATCGACAAACAACATGTACACCACTGCTAACCATCAAAACTGGCTAAACAAGTCTAGATTTATGGCGAAATTAATAACGACTTTAAAAGTCCTATGCTCAAAGAAAATATGGTCGGTACATAGAGCATCCTACAAAGCTACCCCACAATGTGTTACTTGTTTGCTGTATTTTTTATCTCTCTTTATAGACGTGCTATACTGATAATTCCTCTCCTGATCACTCGTTTTTTTCACCAAACTCCTTGGCGATCCAAGTCATTTTATTTTTTTTTACTATAACATCTCAAAAAGCTCTGCAAACTTTGATATTCTTTTGAGCGCTGGATGCTGAAGCAGCTAGAGACTTTGTGCTTTACATCTTTTTGATCATGTCGGATATGAAAGGGAAAATTGTCCTTTTTTTCGGCTTCATTTGGCTCACTAGGTCTCACTTGGCCATTGAAAGGTTTTGTATTATTGAGCTTTTTCCAGATCTAAAAAAATGACTGATTTAGACCTGTGCTTTACATCTTTTTTGATGATGTATAAACCATCTATGAAAGGGAAAATTGTCCTGGTCCGACATAGGACCGCAAAGGGTTAATGTTTTATACTGATTTAATCTCTGATTGTTGACATTCTTGAAATCAGGATGCATTTGTATAAACCATACCAGAGCTCTTATTTTAATGTCCATGCATGATGTAGATTGCCATACATTGTGATTTAAACCCAAATTAACAAGAGAGAGTCAGTTACTTTTTTCTTTTTTTCTTTTTTGTTGTTCATTGTACTGTAACTTTTATGGCAGTAACTTAATTGTAGTTCTAAGCTTGAGTGTTAAGCTTTTCTTCCCTATTTACAGTAATATTTGAAAAGGGCAGCATATATTTGAAGCAGTGTGTATGGTTGAAGGGAGCTGGAAGAAGTGTATCATTGCCTTTATGTGTTTCAATCTCAGCTGAAAATATGCCATTCCAAAACCCACCATTGCTTAATTGCCATCTAAATTCAAAGCCCACTCTGGAAACACGGCCACATCCTTACAGCCCAGATTTACTTCCATTGATATTATTATGGCCATTGCTATTTAGATCTGTGTTATTAAACATATAAAACACAGATGCACAATGCAGTACCAGTATTTGCCTTGTTTTGAAGAGTAGATGAATACCTTACCGGGAATACCAAGATATTTGAGTAAAGAAACGGTCTGATCAAATAAAATTGAGGGAACAAGTTCAGAGGTTGGGGTTAACCACTATTTATTTGATAACCATATGTAGCAAAGTCGTTTGCAGTGTGCAGGTGTAGAGGTGATTACAAAACAGAAGACAGACAACAAAGTTCACAATCCAAACAAATGTTTATTTTGTAATCCCGGTCTGCCTACCACAAATAATAATCCCAGGCAATTCACAGCAATGTGCATTACATTGTACCAAAGAACGGGTTACAGTCCTGAAACAATAAACACACACGAAGACACAAACACGATCACAAGTCCAGAGTGAGTGCTACGTGCAAGTAGAGAAATACAATTTATTAGTGTACAGTGGTGAAATGTTGTCCGGGGTAAGCGACAGCTCCCGATATGTGTTAGCCATCTAATAAGAACAAATGAGTACAATTAGACATGACAAAACAAACACTAAACACTCACGATTACTTTATTATTCTCCTTCATGGTTTCGCTCACAAGCATAACAAAGGAACAGATCACTTAGCCACGTCCTCTTTTCTACCGTCAGTCACCCCCCCTTTGGTTAGCAAGTGCAACTGGTTCTCCGCCAATCCTTGGTTACAACATTGCTTCCCTTCTGGGGCGATGACTTGGTGTACAGTAGCTCCTCCCCCTTTCTAGATGGCCGACTTCCACCTTTCTCTGGAATGAATCGTCAGACCACCCAGTCTGGGGCACTCTGTTCCCTTTACACATCGCCCTCACAGGTCAGGAGGGAGATTTATAACCAAGATTCATTCTTTCTCTGTCACATATCCCACAGCTCAGAAACATGTCACAGAATAGGGTTCGAGCTGACCTCAGTTTCCTTTGTGAGCCGTACCACTGAGTTATCCGGGCATTGCTGTCCTTCATTGTGCTTAACCACTTGAGTAGGGCGTGGTCTGTGACAAGATCAAATGAATGTGCTAGCAGTATCGTAAAGAGTGAGTAGCCCATTTAATGACCAAACACTCCTTTTTTGACTACAGAGTAGTTATGCTCCCGGGGGAGCATCTTTTTTCTGAGGTACATGATGGGATGTTCTGCTCCGTCTACCTTTTGGGACAAAACTGCATCCAGATGAACTTCCGAAGCGTCGTGTGGAGGATAAATCTCTTGTTAAAATCTGGTGTGATGAGGGTGGGGGCTTGGCAAAGTCTACGCTTGATCGTGTCAAATGCCCCCTGACATTCTACTGATCATTTAATTACATTTGGAGCTCTCTTTCTAGTGAGGGATTGACCACTGTGACATACTCGGGGATGAATCTTCGGTAATAACCAACCAACCCCAAAAGCAACCTCAACTGGGACTTGGTTTTGGTAATTGCCGCGTTCATCAAAGCCTGGACTTTGGTGATAATGGGTTCCACCATTTTCCACCTATTTCCCATAATAAATCCCAAATATTGAGTTTCTGTTCTGACAAACCCATAGTTGGCTGTCAGCCGGACTATCCTTAGAGACTGAAGGATGGTCATAATCTCAGCCAGATGCTCTCTCCCAGAGGCGTAGACAGGATTTTGTTTTGGGGGAGGATGGAAAATTTTTACAGATGGGTAATAGTTAGGGCTGTCAATTAATAACAGTTAATTTGCACTCCTGTCTTGTCCTTTAGCAGTACTGTAAAGTCATACATATTTGCGATCATTTTCTTATGCGTTTTTCATGTATGAAAAGAAAGCAAACATTTTTGGCATGAATATCAAATTTCACTAACAATACATATTTCGTATTGCAAGTGTATTGATATATTGCAACAGGTCGCCAACATTTCTGAAGCAAAATAGTTTTTATTGTGTGATTTGCTAAATAATTAGGTTGCAAATATTTAAGGCTTTACAATATTCTTTGTTGCTTTTAATTACAGCATTAGAATACAGAGGTCAATGAAACTTGCTCAGAGTACATCGTGGTAACTCTCTCTCCCCCTCGTCCCAAGACATCACCACACTCCCCACAGTACAGTAGCCACGTCACAGTGCACAGTACAAAACAGAGTTCCAACAAATCATTTTTGCTGTACTAATTCCATACTAATAATATTAATAAATAATCTGAACAGTGCTTATACTGTAACCCAGCGAATACAATGTTTTGTGTTTTCTATAATATCTATATTAATCTTCGACTTCATCGCACATCAGTTTGAACAATACGTGCACACGGATTCTCCAATCAAACGAGTTGAATCTAGTGTAAAGATGACAGGACTCTCCCCAATCACAACTAGGTATGGATTTGACTGACTTCTGTTTTTTTTAAGTGTGTTGCTGAGGTGACATATTTTCTTTCTCCCTCGTCACTGAATAATGCATTTCGGGGGTGGTTCAACACCTAAAACCGCCCCCTAGCTATGTCACGGCTCTCTCCAGGTGGAGCTGTAAATAACCTTACGGAAATCATTGCAGAAGCAGTTGGTGCCGTCCTTTTTGGTGACTATCACAATTGGACTGCACCACTCACTCCTTGAAGGTTCAGTCACCCCAAGTTCGAGCATCGCCTGTACCTGTTTGCTAACGCCATCTCTTCGACTTTCTGGGATCTGGTAAGGTCTCTCTTGCGTTGTGACACCTGGAGGAGTGATAATAGCATATTCAGCAAAGTCAGTTCTACCGGGCAAGTCAGAAAAAACATAATTGAACTCCTCAGTTAATTTACACAGCTCTCTTTACTGTTGTGGAAGTAACCGTTCCCCCATTGGAATGTCTCTGGTGCTAGGGGCTGTAGACAGGGGCCTAAATTATCCTCTACTTTGCCTGGGGCTATAAATAAGGCCTCCCTTGCATGCCAGGGCTTCAACAAATTAACATGGTCAATTGCTTAATTTCATAATTTACCTTTCCTATAGCCTGAATCATCTTATATGGCCCCTGCCATTTAGCACATAGTTTTGATTCCGACATGTGAAGGAGCAACAGTACTTTGTCTCCTGGACGAAAAGTTTTAATATGTGCATTTTTATTGTACTGTTGCTCTTGTTGGTCCTGAGACAATTTTAGATTGTCCTGTGCCAATCGACCAACCGAATCCAGGCGATCTCTGAGTACGAGCTCATGCTTCACTACATTTTTGGACGAGCCTTTGTGCTCCTCCCACCCCATTCTCACCAGATCGAGGATGTAGAGAGACTGTCAGCCGTACAAGAGCTCAAAGGGGAAGAACCCTGTCGAACTCTGCGGCACCTTTTTGTTTTTCTAGGATGAAAAGTGGGGGAAAAACATATCAGTTAAAGGGGAAAATCTCACCAATCGGTTTCCCTTTCTCTTTTTCTGCCATATTTACGTGTATGACCAAGGCTGCCATTAATTTCACAAATTCCTTGTAATTTGGCCAGTCCCGGCCCAGAATTACTGGGTGTGGTAGCCTTTCAGCCACCCCTACTACTAGGTGATGATTTATTTAAGAGAGCCTTTCGAATTAAGGCCTGCTCACACCCTGTGTCCACTAGTGCGTGGGTTTTCACTTTCCCTATAACCACATCAACAATACAAGGCCCCTTTCTACCATTTCCCCTTCGCATACCCACTTCTGATGCCATATAACATGCTGCCACGTCACACTCCATTGTCGATGGGCATGACCTGGTGAGGTGAACTGGCTGTTGGCACCTGAAACAAATAGGAGGGGCAGAGGGAGCTGAAGTTACGCATCTGTCCTATTGCTGGTAAGGCAACGGTACAGGGGCAGCAAATCTAACCCACCATAACATAATGTGGGTTTACAATGTATTAAATAATAAAAGACCAAATAAATATAAATCCCTCTTTATACTATGTTGCATTTAAATTGGTATATGTTTTTTTGGGTTACCTAGGTGAAAAAAACTAAAGTCAATGTGTTCATTTTGTTTATCACACACCTGACAAAGATATTTCCTGAAATCTCCAGTATGATAGGGGCACATTGATAGCACACAGGCTGGAATGAACCAGATCAAAAGCCCGGAAGGGCGCTTTTCCACTCTTAACAGCACATTTACAAAAAGATCAGATCTCACACCTGTAGTGATGAAATTTGATAAGGACATTCTATAGCACAAGTTATCAAGTGTTTTAGAATATGATGGTATATGAAATTATACTTCTGTGTCTCTGCATGTCAAACTTACATTACATGTGTATACAGTAGTTGTAGGCCATGGTGATTTACTTTTCATGGTACACAAAGCTCTAGTTTTATATTTACAACCGCAGTGGGGGATGTATGTCACTGACAAATAAAAATAGCCACAGAAAAAGACTTCCATTAATGTTTGCTTTGTAAACAGAGAATATGCCAAATCAGGTACCGGTAGAGATTAAGGGCAATTAAACACATCATGGCTTTGGGCTTGAAAATTGTTTTCTGTATGAAGAGCTCAAATTTTAATTAGTAGCCTGTGAACATGTGGTTGGTAGTACACAGGTGTAGTTGGTGCATTGCAATAATAACACACAGAGACAGTTAAAGTTCAATAAAACTGCTCCTTTATTCGGCTGGGTTGCGTGTCAACAACACTTAACTAATAAGCATGGGCGCTTAACATTTCCATTGCCTGAGCCCTACATTTCATCGGCCTGTATCGCTCTACCCCACAATTTTGTATCTGGTGGCTATTGAGTAATTGTATAAGGATCAAAACAGGAAAATACATTTTGTACCATATTGCAGTGCTGTATGACATAAAGCTTGAAATATAATGAATTTATTTCTAAATTTAGGTGTGTCGCTGTATTTGTGTGCAGAAGCACATTTAACAAGCCTTTCTAACTTGCAAATTCACAGTAATAGCCTAGGGTGAATTTACAGTATGAGAGAATTTCATTGTAAATTCAAAGTCTTTGTATACTACCAGTATGTGTTTTTTTCTGTGTACAACACAATGTTTTAGCACCCATAACAAATAAAAGCCATTCACAATGTTATCGTTGGTTACACTGTGTGCTCAGATCTTTGGAGCTGTAAGACTATAAAATAAGACATTCCTGTCTTTGTCTTACACAGTGAATGAAGAAAGAACACAACTTTGCTTCATTCAGCTGTTCACACTCCAGTGGGAATCAAATCTAATCTGTGTGAAATACACTATCTGTAAACACAGATGTATAAAGAAAGTCTTCATCTAGCTTCGGTTCATTTAAAATCAGATACTGGGCTATGAACTTAAGCCTTCTGTATGTAACAGGGTATATGGCAGCAGGCCAGAGCCTTTCCTGTACAGATGTCATGTATTATTGACATCAAAAGCATATCAAAATGACTCTTGCTGTATGCAGCATTTGGTGTGGTGAAATGTCTATATTTAGAACAGTTTTTTGGGACTTTATAAAAGACTGGGAACATCTTGAAATACCCTCCACTTATCAAAAGTCCCTCCCTGTATAATTAGTTTCTTTTGGTTTGTTTTTGCAGTTGTGGCGTCCAAAAGAAATAATTTCACACTCAAGTTCTATGTGGAGCTTTGTTTATTCTTTTATTATTAGGAAATATTTAGAAAAAGGTAAACACTTAACCACTGTTGTTTACAGTCCAGCAACCCCATTGCTATCCTTCAAGACCCCACAGTAAAATGATCACCCAAAAAATAACTTGATAATGTAGTCCTTAGTTCTGCACTAAGTTGAGTACTGGCTGGTATGGTGCAGATCATTTCTTAGTACCAATTGCTGCGAAAAAATACAGGGAACAAAGTTTAGGATCAGATGATCCCCAGCTTTAGTACAGAACTTTGGGTTAGACTGAGCATTTCTATTTTGTGTATGGGAAATGGCAGTGGGTGAGGCGGGGACAAGAGAATAAGAGGAGTACTGCATTCTTGTAGGCCTTTTTTTAGTCATGTCTACTGCATAACTATAATTTTAAAACTCTTTTACTTTAGGCGTTTCTTACAGTTTTCCTCATTCTATATTTGTGTATAATGATAATACACTTCATGTGCAAATTAATAGGCACATTTTACAGTACATTTTCAAATAAAACTTATTTTAAAAGATAATCTTAAGTTACCCTTTCATCACTGAATGTACAGTATGGGTCAATTACATTTCTATAACGGTCAATATCTACTTTTTAACTGTGTGTGACTGTGTACCCCCCGGGTACCACCCACCCCTGTGTGTATTATGTATTATTTTGTATTTGTGTTATAATTACTTAAAACGTATTGTTCAATTTATATAAAACACAATGTTTTGTTATTGTTGTTTTTGCAGCATGGATGGGGTTAAACTTTGCATCTTGAAAATTTTTAGAAAGAACTAACCTCTAAACTCAAAAATAAACCACAGTTTTAGAAAAGAGGCTAGATGCAGCTTTGAACCAAGTTTTGTCTAAAATAGTTTAATTAACATAAGATATCTCCTGTTGGATTATTGAATGGTTAACAGATAACACCATGTGAATTAAATGCAGATTTATTTTTTTTTACCCCCAATCACTGTTTGCCAGTCCATTTTGCCCAATTAATAATTAGTTAACCAACAAGAAATCTGCAAGTGGTTTGATGAGGTTCTGAAGATTAAAACTATTTTATCAATTGCTGCAAATTTATCACAATATATTTAATGGGTTGATTTCAATCACTGTACATTGCCTTAACATCTGTACTTTAAAGAGAAACAGTGGTGAAACCAGCATTACATTTTAAATAAATAAATAACATTTATTTATAAATAAATAAATAAAGTAATTTTAGTCAGGTTTACAGATGTGCGTGTTGTACGAAGTTAATAATAATAATAATAATAATAATAATAATAATAATAATAATAATAATAATAATAATCTTACTTGACTTGAAAAACATCTTAAATGGTGTAAGCAAATTCCTAGTTGGTTTGATTTGAATGAGCACAAAAAGCCGAAAATACGTTTTAATAAAGAACAATGCTTTTTAAATAATAAAACCATTCTAGCGTACTTCTTTAAAGTAAAACCCTGATTTTATTATTTTGAAATACCTCTGCTTCAGTGGTATTACTAGTGCATAGGGTTTTATTTAGAATTGGTGCAGAACTTAAATCGTTCATGGCCCCACAGCAACACAAACCTTCTTCCTTATTCTACTTTGTCAGTGATCGTTTGCCACAGTCTCTTCTTGTCTGTTAAATTGGTAGTAAGTTTACCAAATAAGGTTTGTTTGTATTGTCTCACCATTTCAATTAAAACTTCAATCTCGTCCTTCGAAAAGTTGGTCTTCCTTGTTACGCCGGCCATGTTTGCTAGCTTTAACACTGACTTTCTAGCCAATCACGCTTCTTTAAAACTGCTTTACAACAGTTCACAGATCGCAGGAAAAGAAGTTGCTTGCGATTAAGTTGCGAGCTGCTTCCTGAAACACTTGCATCATTCTAGCAAGCATGTCAGGCACCTAGCTGATGAAACGAGGCCCTGGTGCACAGCAAAACAACACAGATGATGTATACCCTACTGAAATAAATGTTATAGCAAGACTGAGCGCTTTTGGACCGCAATTTTCAAATAGTGCCACAGATTCTCAATGGAATTGAGATCAGGACTTTGACTGGGCCACTGCAGGACATTCACCTTTTTGTTCTTGAGCCACTCCAATGTTGCTTTGGCCTTGTGCTTGGGATCATTGTCCTGCTGAAAGGTGAATTTCCTTCCAAGCTTCAGTTTTTTAGCGGACTGAAGCAGATTCTCTTGCAGTATTTTCCTGTATTTTGCTCGATCCATTCTTCCTTCAACTGTAACAAGATGCCCAGTCCCTGCTGATGAGAAGCATCCCCACAGCATGATGTTGCCACCACCATACTTCACTGTAGGGATGGTGTGTCTTGAGGCATGGGCAGTGTTAGGTTTGCGCCACACATAGCGCTTTGAGTTTTGGCCAAAAATCTTGGTCTCATCTGACCACAAAACCGTTTCCCACATCGCAGCTGGGTCACTGTCATGCTTTCTGGCAAACTCCAGACGTGCTTTCAGATGTAAGTGTTATGCAGAGCTCTTGATATGGTTGACTGGTGCACCATTACTTCATTCCCAGCCACTGAACTCTGTAGCTCCTTCAAAGTGATTGTTGGCCTCTCTGTGGCTTCTCTCACAAGTCTCCTTCTTGTTTGAGTGCTGAGTTTTGAGGGACGGCCTTTTCTTGGCAGTGCCTGGGTGGTGTGATGCAGCTTCCACTTCATGATTATTGATCCAACTGTGCTCACTGGGATATCCCAACACTTGGATATTATTTTGTACCCTTTCCCTAATCTGTGCATTTGTATTACTTTATCTCTAACTTTTGTAGAGTGCTCTTTGGTCTTCATTTTCCTTCAGATTCACAGCCTTACCAATTATCCTTCAACAGTTGGGTTTTTATCCAGAAAATGTGACAGCAACTTTAATGGTTCACAGGTGGAGGCCAATGGTAAGGTAATTGTGTCCTTGTTACGGCAATTTCTTTCATCGGTGCAAACTGTGAGCTTCCACAGCAAAGGGGTTGAATACTTATGCAAGCAAGATATTTCAGTTTTTTATTTTTCTTAAAATATTTCCCAACATAAAACCAATTTCACCTTACAATAATTGATTCTGAGTTTCAGTGTTTAAAAATAAAATATCAAACAAAACAAAATTTCAATGTACCATTTGTAATTCAGTAATATGAGAGAATTGGTCAGGGGTCTGAATACTTTTGCAAGGCACTGTATATATAGTAAAACGGCAGGAAGGGGGTTAATATCCTCCCTGCCAAAAACATAATTGTTTTATTAGTTAATTATGACCTGCACCTGGCTATTATTGTAAATTAGAGCCAGGTGCAGGGTATTTAAAGAGAGCAGCCAGTCCCTTCAGGGCTGCTGCTGTGTGAAGGAGCCCAATTGAAGGTGTGCTCAATCGTAATAAAAAAAAAGAGTACTGTGTGAAAGCCTTGTTTTTGTTTTTATGCCAGATAAACGACTTAGCCGTCCTGCGAGCTAGTCAGGGACCTGCATACATGTTTAGTAAGAGCTCTGAAGGAGATAGGTGTTTGTTTTGTTTTTATTGTGTATAATTTAAAAGTGCATGTCAGCACTGTTTCTTTCAATTCCTGTGTGTTTGGTTGTGATTTTAAAAGGGAAAAGAACCAGAGCGAAAAAAAAAAAAAAAAAAAAAAAAAAAAAAAAACAAATTTAAAATTGCTGTCAAAAAATTATATATCTGTTTGGTTGTGATAAAGACAGAGACGGCCTGTGTGTTGATACTATATATGGTCTTGACATATATATTATCAACATATATATATATATAGTATATAATATATATATATATATATATATATATAGTATATATATATAATAAGTTTTTCTTGTTTTGTAAAGTTAACCAGATGGATTAACTTATTAGATAATCAAATTAAGAATGTCTGACTTTTCTGGGGTAGACTGAAAAACGCACCATTCACTGTAACAGCTGTCTGAAATGTTCTGAATTGCATATGTGTAATTTTTTTTAATTTTCTGGTTTTCTTTACCTGTATCGTAACAAATCAATAAAAAAAGACATGTTTTTACATTACTATTTCAATGTTTTGTTCAGTAAATGTTAGTAGATGAAATCACATAACTATCAACATTTGTAAAAAGTATTGATTGGAAATTATATAACTTGTGCTTTAGTAAATACAACATTTTTGGCAAATATATGTTCTATGTCATTGGATCTTTTTATTTAATTTGATTAACGTGACAATGATCTCTGTTCTTGGTATTTTTTAGTTCCCAATAATTACACTGCAGCCTACATAAGATTTTGTGCACAGAGCAAGCCCAATTGTGAATGTAACAGGAGGGTAGAAATAAAAGAAAAACGTGTTTAAAAGATAGCGAATGAGAATGTTATAACATGAACCCGGATAACCCAATAGAACGTTCGGGCAATGGAGGGAGGGGGGTAAATATTAGTTATGTCCAGGTAGCAAAGGGGCGGGAGAGATGGGACTTAATGGGAAGCAGTTACTGAATGGCTGGATATTGTGAGCACAAGTGTGAAGTGTGATCCTGAGGGTTATCTGGGGTGTTTATTGGGCTTAGTATGTGGTCTTCTGGCACTTTGTTCATTAGCTGCCTTAGTCTTTTATTTACTACCCCTTCCTGTTCCCTTTTTCTTATTAGTGTACGCTACTTAACAGTCAGGGGGGTATAATTTTTGATTAACTAAATTAAGTAGTGTGTGTGTATATATATATATATATATATTTATATATATAATATATATATATATATATATATATATATGTGTGTGTATGTGTGTGTGTGTGTGGAAAGCAGAATAAAAGCTATAAGAGAAATTTCCTTTTTTTTTATACAATAACTGCCTTTGAGAAAGGCTTTTTATTTTGGAAGCAAGATATTCATAAATAACGTACATGATTTTTAAGATCTGTATGGTGTCTCATTAAAGACAGGAGGTGGGCGGGATTAAATATAAATTTATGTCAAGATCACAAGTTAAATTATTTCAAACTATTAAATTTATACAAGATAAATTATTTGAAAGATGCATGTTTACATTGAAAAGAAATGTCGTTGGCTGTTGCAGTTTACAACTACATCATTTAAAAAGATACCTATAAATATGCCTGAGAGAATGTAAAGTTCCATTACTTTCTAGTTTATTTACAATAAACTAGAAAATACAAGGTTACAGTGCAAAAACAGTATTTAAATAGTGTACTACTACAATACAATATGCAATAAGAAGTAACAATTTAGGATTAAGACCATTTGTATATACAATAATATAATACAGTCAGCACTCACATATCCGAAGTTCTTAAATTTTGACTTCAGTGACGGTTAAACGCGTGTGACGCATATCTGATTATTTCATTTTGGCCCGTTTCAACCCTTTTCTGCTTTTCAGGGAACACAAAAAAGATACAATATCAAAAATTAGATGTACTGTATTGGTTTTGTTGGTACGGTACAATATTTTCAACAGAAGTATTATTTTAATTCAGAACGATATGATTCTGAAAATACCACTTGCCAAAACTAAAGAGACAACACGTTAACTGTAATACAGTACATACTTTTAAATCCGATACGTATTGTAGCGGTATGTAAAATTCACCATTAACGACCTAACAGCAAAATGTAATCCATGTGTTATCCATGCACAGAATTGCAGAAAAAGTAAAAGGTAATGCAATTTAGCAAAACCAAAAGATTAAAAAAACAGAATTAAAACAGCATCCAAAGTCAGTATTCAAAATTGCAGAATATAGTGCTCGATGAGGCCCTAATGTCACAGTTCACTTGCAAATGAAAATGCACAAAAGCAACTATTTTATAACTATAAAATTAAAAAAAATACATTACACTATCTAAAACTGTTTAAGGATTAACTGTTACATTGCCCTAGCTTGTCTTGTTTTTCATCAGGTGAAACTGTAAAATAAATAAATAATTAAATAAATAAATAAAAACCGCTGGCTGTGAAGGATATTCAGATAAATTGTAACATTAAAGAGATGGGTTTTGTATCAGAAAATCTGTGACAGAGTTGGAAATCACGTGTGACAGGTAAGTACATTCATTTGTTACATATATAGAATGGGGACTGATTTTAATCTTAATACAAGGGCGGTAAAACGAGACTGACGTGTGTCTGGATAATGGATATATGAGTGCTGACTGTAGTAGTGCAGTGGTGCAAGGATAGTGCATCAGCTGAGCATGGAGTAACATGGTGCTTGGTCAGGCAAGTTCAGTGCATAATAGAAGTAGGGTGATCAAGAGATCTCCAAGTGAAGTCTAAACAGGTGGGTCTTGAGGAGGTAACAGAAGGCAGAGAGAGACAGTGCAGTCCCGAAGTTCTCCGGTAGCTGGTTCCACCACAGAGCAGCTGTGAAAGAGAAGGAGCAGGCATGGGATGATGGAGAGTTGAGGAAAGGCATGACTAGTAGGCTGTGGAAGGGTGGTGGGTGATTCACTGACACGGGAGACAGACAGTTGGACTTGGCAACACCACACAGGTGCCCAGTTTTATTTCGTGGGTGCTTTTGTTTCTTTAGCCCGCAGAGGGCGCTGTTGGTCCGTAGTCTGCTTACCAGCTTTGGTAAACAGAACCACGGGAATACCAAACGATGGTAAACAGTTCAGGGTGCTGGCGCACTCGCAGGTACTACAAACAATGATTCACAAATAGAAGGCACAAAGAAACAGGGAAAATAAAACAGTAATAAAACTACAAAGAAAAGGTGCTGCATTTGGCAGCGATATCCCGGTTGCTGCTACTCGTGCGACCCGGATCACCGACCTACGCTACCGGCTAACTAGCCTGCTCTGTTACAATACTCCGGGGTCTGCCCAAGGGTTCCCCGCTCTCACTGTCTCGCTGTGAAACTCTGTTTCTTTTTCTCCCGGCTGATTCTTGGTCCTGGACCAGCGCTTCCGCACTCTCAGTGCGTCTAAAAGGGCAGACCTGAGGAAACAGAAGAGCATTATCTTATAGGACTAACAATCTCCCCAAGACCCGCCTCCCAGCCATTCAGAGAGGGGGAAAGTCCACACACCCACTTTCCCACCTCCCCGTGTCACTGCCATGACTCACAGGCTGTTGTTGGATGACTGCTGCCTTCTTCCTGCAGCACTGAGAACACGCCAGCAGAGTCAGCACAGATGTCCCCCTGCTACATAGGCATATAGAGGAGGAGCGGAGAGGGGGTGCAGGGAGACATGAGGGATTGGAGGGAAGAGGGGGCAGTGTGGTGAAGAGAGCGATAGGCAAGAACAAGGGTCTTGAATAGAACGTGAACAGAGATAGGTAGCCAGTGGAGATTGTGAAGCAAAGGGGTAGCATGAGATAAGCAAGGTTGGTAGAAAACAAGACGATTTTGAATGAGCTAAAGGGGGCAGAAAGCCGAAGCAGGGAGACCAGCAAGGAGAGTTACAGTAGTTCAATCTGGAGAGTACAAGAGCTTGGGCCAGGAGTTGGGTGGAATAAATAGTGAGAAAAGGACGGATTCGGTAGATGTTGCTAAGAAAGAAGCGGAAAGTGCATGACAGGGAGATTAATTGAGAGGAGGAGAGGGAGGGGTCAAGAGTAACACAGGTTTTTAGTAGGAGATAGAGTCAAGGGAGACTGAGATGGAGAGATGGGAATCAGGAAAGAGATCAAATTTAAAGAGGTTGTTTGAGGTGTTATGAATGCGTCCAAGTTGAGACAGCTGAGAGACAGTCTGAGACACGAGAAGAGATGTGGAAGTCAAAAGATCTGGGGATCATTAGTGTAAAGGTGGTAGGAGAGGCCAAAAAATGAGATGAGAGTATCTAGTGAGCGGGTGTAGAGACCAGGAGGGGGACAGATCCTTGGATTACACCTGTACAGAGGTGGGCGAGGGGAAGAGAGAGAACCATGCCAGGAAACCTGGAAAGAAAGGTTAGAGAGTTAGGAGGAAAACCAGGCAAGAGCAGAGATCCCCCGGTCAGAGAGGGAGAAGAGGAGAATAGCATGATCAACAAGGTCAAAGTCAGAGGAGATATCAAAGGATTAGAATGGAGAGGGAGGCAGCATGAGTCAGTTACAGAGAGGAGGGTTGTGTCCATGGATGTAGGACGGAACCCAGATTGAAGTGGGTCAAGCAGAGAGTGCTCGGTGAGGAATGATGTGGTGGGCAGCTTACTCGAGAGTTTTGTAGAGGAACGGGAGCAGTTTTGAAGGCTGAGGGAATGTAGCCAGAGAGCAGAGAGGTGTTAATGAGGGAGAATATAAAAGTAAGAACATCGGGGGCAATTGATTGGAAGAAGCGAGTAGGAAGGGGAGCCAAGGCAAAGTAGTTGGCCTAGAGTCTAGGAGTAAGGAGAAAAGGTCAAAGTCAGATAGTGGCGTGAAAGTTGAGAATGAAAGGGGGGCAGGAAGGTGGGATGTGTTTTTCTTTTGTTGAAACAGAGATTAGAGGCATTAAATCTTCATTCAACATTCATTAACATTTTACATGTACCTCTAAAGGAATAGTCTACTGCAAGAAATGCAACACATTGTATATTGGGGAAACTAAAAGGCGTTTAGCAGACCGGTTTGTAGAGCACTTAAGAAGCATTTGCATTAACACCACTGCATTTCCAGTAGCCCGTCACTTCAACAGTGATGATCACACTGCTGAATACATTACAGTCTGCGTGATCAGTCAGTGCTATGGATCAAATGTTGCTCGGAAACAAAAGGAACGAGAGTTTATCTTCAAACTGGGAGCTTTGGTACCTCTGGGAATGAACATTCTATTCTAATAATCATGACACCAATCCACAGAATTTTTTTGTATAATTACAATTCTTGAATAACAACAAGTTTACTGCACTGTATTTACTTTTCTTTTTAAACAGCTGAAGTAGGGCTTTGTCCTTTTGTGTGCATTTTTTTAAAACCTTTTCTTTCAAATGCCTATATACATATAAAAGTGATAATTCCTCTAGAAGAAAATGTACTTGAACTTTGACCCATTCGACTCCTCGAGCCAATCACTTTCAATTCAAACACAAAATGTCTCGTTTTCAGTCACTCGACAACACCCACAGTACAGAAATGTTCATTAATGATCAACAAAATGAGACTACTTTAAAAACAAAAAGATGTAAAGCTGGTACATTCGTATCTCAGAGAACCCGGAGAAACAGATAATGACATAGAACGTCTGTACAGCACTGAAACACTATGTTTTAAAAAAACAAACTACTGCTAAACCTCATCTTATAGCATTAACCAATTAAGTGAGTTCATATGGCATGCAAATTATAGTAAATATTTAACATTGCATAATGCATTACTTGTGCACAGTTAAAAGACTGATGTAAATTGTGCTCTCACTGGTTAGAAAAACACCCTATTCTGAGTCCTGCCTGTTTGAAATCCTGTATTCAGTACCTGAGCATGCTGCACTATCCAACTTCTACTTTTACATGTGAAAGAAGCAAGTGGGATTTAACAGAGCTGTCTTTATAATTTGGGGGATTTTGTAATGGACTCCTAATGTGAGCGTGATACATTGTTTGCCAAAATCAATGTTTTTGTTTCAGGGTGAACAGGGCCCAGCTGCCTGGCTGACAGCAAAGGTGGATAGCATTTTATGCACAGCTAGAATATGTTAATATGAGCTTTTTAAATATAATTTTGTCAAATAAATAAAAAATAAAAAAAAAAAGCACCACGGCCATCCTTTTAAGCTTCAGGCTATCTTGGCCATGCCAGGTCATATGATATTTATAGACAGACATTAATGAATTTCTTTTGCTTCTGAAACCAAAATGAATAAGGTTGGCTCAGCTCTGTTGAAATATATCTCGTTTTCCTATTTCTGTAAATATGCTTTGGTTTTAATATTTGTAAGATCAGAAAACATAATGAAAAAATAACTCAGTGTTTCATCAAACCCTTCTTTGTAGAACATGGCAAAACAAATTTGATACGGGGTGTACATTTGATTTGTAAATATGCACTTATTTATTTTTCCTGAAAGTATTTAGTTTGTTTTATATTAGTTTTTAGTTTGTGTTATGCATTCCTCTATTACTGTGTTATTAGTAAGTGGCTGTTAACACTAAATAGAATGGATTCTGAAGAATATTTATATAGCCTACTAATTCATTTTCTGTTTTACTATGTGTTGTCACAAAATACATTACTACTACAAAGAAGCATAGCTATACAGTTAGACAAACATATCAGCGATATGTATCATGGCACTTAAAACTATACCAACAACAAAACTGCAACATTTGATTTTACAAAATGACACCAAGCTTAACCATTTCACTGATGAACCTATTTACCCCCTTCCTCCAACCCCCACACACACATACAGTTTACTTTTTGTCCATCAGGGGCAATCAAGTGACTGTTTTTTGAGAGTTCTTTAATACAGTAGAAGAGTAAGCATGTTTTCAAAGGTGAACAAGAGAAAGCAAAGTGAGAGAATGTAATTCAGCCTGGATTACAATACAGCTATAGTGAATGTGTCAAGGAAGCCAGGCCGAAGATACTTAGCTAAGATACTTAGCTTGAAATATGCAGAATATACAGGGGAAGGACAAGTGGTGGAGAGTGGAGATCAACAAGATCTGGGAGGCCAGTAAAGACCATCAAGCACCTGCACAAACCAAATCCCACTGCTGTTACTGGTTGAAGAGGCCTCGGACTGTTTAGTTCTAAAGTATGAAGCCAGTCTGGATGCTGATTTGTGAGAGGAATACTGGTATGTGCAGCCCATGTGTTGCTGGCTGTATGAAATGACCCAAGCCAATAGAGGGCACACTATTTAGAAGTTGGCATTCATACTACTTTTCATCTACTGGTGTTTATTTGGACATATTTCAGGCCGATGAAAAGCAGCGCCTTTCCAGTGTATCTCGAAGTATAGGGTTGGAGAACAGTACTGCGTATTACATTTTCACCAGGAGGATAGCAGGGTTTAATTTCCTGCCCAACAGTATACCGCATACCGCACCTGCCATCGTATGACATTTTCCTGTTCAAGTTGTACATATAATCAGGCACAGCCATTTTCTTCTGGGATTTGATTTGAGTTCAGGTTAACTCTTGTGGCCATTTTGGATTAAACAGAATCTGTCCTGGATAAATCCTCCCCTGTCCTGACTACCATTATAAAAGTTTACCATAGTATTTTTGCACTGGATTTTTGAAGTTTTCCCATGCTTTTCCTATGCTTTTTCCATGTTGATTAATATGCTTTACTATACCTCTCTATTCTTTACCATGCTTTCACTATGTTTTATTACACATTGCTATGCTTTTACTAGGGGAGACTTTTATAAGGGTGATTTGATTGCACAATTATATTCAGCCAAACAATAGTGTTGAAATGTTTCACCATCTCCTAGAAGATCTATAAAAACTGTAATTATTGTGTTACTGTATAATGAATTATTACAGGTTCAGTTCAATTTACTTTCTATTCTTAATGTACATATTCAATGCTTATTTACTTATCAGGTTGTTCTGTTTTTCAGGGAGAGAGAGGTGACCCAGGTGAACCCGGGACAGATGGACTGCGAGGACAACTGGTAGGACAGCTATCTTTAGTAGTGGCCTACCGTATTGCTTAACAACAGTTTCACCTATATGCCTTGACTTGTGATTGAAGCTAATTTGCATGACTTGCTTCCTGGGAATGCATTTTGAATGTAAGAGAAATATTGTTAGAATCCAGTTTGAATTAAAAATTATAATAATAATACATTTATGGTGAATTCAATTCATTATTAATTTGGAAAACAATTCAAATGCGGTCATTAGGTGTTGATTCATTTTGTTCTACTTCAAAATTCACTCAACATGTGCAAAGGGGTGGTATTTATGAAGTTGCAATAAGGTAAGAGATATTTTGATATATAACCAGATAGTGGTATCTTGGTGAGTGTTAGCTGTGTGTACATTTTGAACCTTGGTAACACCTTTGATATTACAACTCTGCTAAGCTAGTAATTGTTATAATTTTTTTCAACCTTTCCATTGTTTACTAAAATGTTATCTACTCTTAACTATTGCCCAATTGCCCTATTTGTTTTAGTTATGATGTACCCTAAACCAGAAAGCTAATATAAGCAACCTTCCTTGCTCATTATTCAGGGAGGCAGATGTGGGGAATTATTTGTATGTAAAAATACTGACAATTATTTAAGCAACCAGGACAACCTTAACCATCACAATGATACCCTATTCACACTAGACAATAAATGCACAATCAAGGTTGAAAACATGTTGCTTGTGCAGTTATCTCTTGTAATAAGAGTGCTAAAAGTAACACAGAGAATGTGGTAGGCAGCCAATGGTAGCAGGTAATTTGTTCCAGCGAACCAGTGAATTTGTTCCAATTTAGAGCTCTTTCTATAATAAGAGATAAGCATTGAGCCAGGAAAGAGAAAAGTTGATGTGGTCTGTGTCTTGCCAGCACCTTCTTAGGAACCAGCTGCTTCGTTTGATGTCTGACATGCATTTCAGTCAGGAACGTGGCTTGACCCCTGTGAACAGGATAGCTGAAGGATGAGGTCAGACCAGGAAATACAGATTCACAGTAGTAGGGTATTAAGCAGTTTATTAGCGAGTTTATTATAAATAAAAAGTTTGAACAAACAAAACACTTTTAATTATCAAAACAAAATGGCACAATGGCCAAAATAAACCAACACTAAATAATAAAAACAAATACTGTGCGATACATTGATCAGCTCGGTAGCAGTTTATATATTTTAGCTTTCCTTCTCCCAACTTTCTCTCCTGTTCTTTTAAGCAGCTGCACGTGAACTAATTGTTACTTTCCTGTGCCCACATACCAACATACATTTTAAATCACCCATGCTACACAACCCAGACTATACCAAATAACCCAAAATACATCAGAGGTGGGGGTACCCCGTCACAACGGCAAATACACTGTTAAGGTAATGTGACGCAGGAAGTGAAACAGTAACAGACTTCTTCAAAGGTAAATCAAAAATGTATTTAAACTAGTTTCGTACCAGATATGATTTTAAATGAAAAACAAGTTTCCTATGATCCAAAACATTTTATATTGAATGAAGTAAGATTTATTTTGTAAATTCCTCAAAAAAACTATTTTTGTTTTTGAAACAGATGTTATTGGCCACCTTTTTAAACTCTTGTCGTCACTTTTCAATGACCCATATTTACTTAATGTGGGACAGTTATGTACTTCTGGCGAGCGTAATCATGTTTTACAGTGGAGCTGGATTTTTTCCATTATATAAATTCACATCCAAATGTGTTAATGATGATTTACATTAAGGGGAATTCATATGTATAGATTTTATTTGTGAGACAGGGTATATCAAATCATACAGTAGCAGACATATTTCAATTGTTATTCATGAACTGACAGCTGTTATGGGTCAGCAGACAGTTATTGCTTCCATAAATGTTAAAAGTCAAGCTTTTCATTTAAATTCTGTGCCACATGTAGCAACAATGAAAGATTCACCATGTGTGTTTGCCAAGGCAGCACTTTTGCAGCTGCTGGAAGTTGGAAGGCACCTGAAAGGTTCACAATTTAGCTGATGATGGTAAGCATATTGTACATTAAACTCATTTAGGCATATTTTAGTTATAGTTTTTTTTTTTTTTATATATATAAATGCAACATACCAGCTAGGCCTTACACATTATTTCCTATTGGGTTATTTGAAAGTTTACGTTCAGTTCAAAGGCGACTGAAAAATAAGCCTTTAGTATTTAAAACAAAGCTCTGCCCCTTAAATTGGCAGGGATGGGGTTAACTTCCCCTACCTGCCTGGGTTTATAATGTTCAGGTGGCTGGGGTTGATTAGAAGATTAGTTTAATTAATAGGTACTGTCTACACTGACATGAATCCAAATGTTGGTGTTGAAAGTTCCCTGTATAAACTGTCGATTTTAAACCATTTGCAAAAATAAATACAATCTGTGGAACTTTTCCTGCTAATCGACTGCTGTTGTGCTTTCCACACCGTGCTGCCAGAACTAGCGATGAAGGCATTGAGAAGACCACCCAAGAACAAATAGAACAGTTTCTCAGAACATAGTACTGGTACCTTAAGAAAAACATTTATCGTTTTGGTTCCCACCCCCCTTTTTTTTTAGTCCTGAATAAAATTGTTTTCTTTTTAATACTAATATGTTTTAAGAAAAAAAAATGAGATATTCCTCATAATTATTTTTAATGCTGGAAGTGGAAATATCAACTCATATTGCTTTATTCAGGACATATTGCTTTCTCCGGGCACATTAAAACATTTCATTAAGCAAGGTGTCTACTGTTCGACAGTCATCACTATAATTATAATCGCTATGCATCTTTAGGCAGTTTAAATGGAGGGTTAAAATTGAGGTTTTCACAGATGGGGTGTTGGGCCAAAGGTTGGACATAGCCACAAGCTCAATTGTAAGAGATTTGAAAGAAATGGCAAACCACAGCTATTAAACCAAAAGCACCCCCACACATACACATGCTTCTACAGCTGTAAAAATCATTTAAAACATGGTCTGAACTGTTCTCCCTCGATCCCCTAAAAAAACAATCCAACTCATTTGTGTACCGGGTTGTGTAATTAACCTATAAAAACAGGAGTGCATACTGTATTCAGCTGCGTAAATCACCTTCAGATATGTTATTGTACAGTGTTTGCAACTGGAAACATATTCTCTCCTGCAGTCATGCACTGCATTGTTGCTTTATAATGCAATTCCAGATCACAAGCTCTGTATATATTCCCATTGTAGCATTGTGTGTTTTTGTTAAAAAATAAAATAAAATAATAAAAAAAGATTGAAATGATCCATTGAGAAAACATTGGGCCTGTGTGGGAGTCACAATTCATGTTACTCTTCATAGAAATCCCGTTACGCGCTGCTCGTGTGCAATCATTTAATATTTGTATTTTTTTTTTAAGTTCTGAAGCTTTGAAATGAAGAGAACATTGTGTATTAAGACAACTGGGAATAAGAGAAAACATTCATGACATTTTGAAAATTTCATAATAATCTATCATCTAGCTAACATTTCAAGTAAAACAGGAGCCCCACGATACCGGTAACACAATGTTTAAATAAAGAGTGTTGCCAGTTTTAAATAAGGGAGAGTACTGTACTTTTCATAACTATGACAGCTGTCCAATTGGAATCGGGCTGTCGAGGCTAACACAACTAACATAAGCTGTAAACAGCTGGTAGAGTAGATGTCACATTAAGTTTTTATCCAATTATGATCACCCTATTTTTAACCGCAATTTATTTGGACTATCAGAACCTGGTGATGTATGTAGGTCATTGTGATTTTCTTCATATTAATGACATATTTATATTTAGAGCTGTGGCTAGAAATATATGTAATTTCATACTTGTTCTTTACTGTCAATGTAGTCGAGCAAGTAAAAATCTTCATATCTCAATGCCAGTGTTTTTTTTTTTTTATTGAACAAAACAGTAAATACGTGTTCATGATCATCATTACTAAGATAACATTACTGTTGAGAAAACTTTACCCAATTTACAGCGTTTTACATTTCATAATTTGTATATACTGTACATATATTAACTAATTCTAGCATAATAATACAATACTTGGCAACACTGAACTTTATTACATTCAATTGCTGGGCTACTATATTTCAAGTTATATTAAGTTCAAAGCACAGCTGTGAGGGAGGGATTTTGAAATGGAAATCAGCTGCAAAAAATATCAAATATATATTCACAGTATTTAGTATTTAGAATCAGACAATGCGGAGCCATGTGTAAATAATGCAGGCCAAAAATAGTTACTAGGAGTTTTTAAACAATAGTTATCTTAATAAGAGTTTTAAGTAAATAAATGCTTATGTAAATACATTATTTTAGACAGTATCTTTGTTAAAAATAATTAGATAGGAATGACACTAAAAATAAAGGTCAAATATAGACGGTTGTCACTTATGTACAGAATGAATATTAACTATCCTGTTTTGATCCGGGGGTTTGCTGCTAATGCAGTAGTATTGTTATAATGTTGCAGATTTAGTTGAATTATTAAATACATGTCAGCTAGTTTTGTGATGGCAAGTAATTGTGCAATGCACGGTATACTTTTTATGTTTGTTCTTTATCACTAAAATGTATTCCACCTATTTCAAGTTTATAATTTAAAAAAGATCATACAGAAAAACACTGGGTTACAGTAGGTTAAATGAGTAACCTTGTACAGTACTTTACAGCAGCTGGGCATTTTAACACAGTGTTTCTGAAATGCAACCAGATACAATAAATGACTACTATGTAAGCTAATGCATACACATTTCTGAAATAAATTAGCAGTTTGGACTTGCTAGCATTAAGGTGCTAGAAGTGGAAGCATGCAAAAGTACTGTATAAGAAAATATCCATAGTGTTATTAACACAAACAGTTGCATTCCTGTATTATTGAAATCACTGACTATTCCTCCTGTTATCATAAGTTCCACACATGTATTTATAGAGACATTCTTTCTCTTGTTGTCAGGGCTACCGTGGTCTTCCTGGACCTTCTGGACCAGCGGGGCCCAAGGTGAGGGATCATTCATGGTCAAAAATAAAACCTTGCTGGTAGAACTGAATTAGGGATTGCAAATTAAACTATACAGAGTAGAGAAAGCTTTAACTCTGTCTTCCTGGTACCGTACCACTTTTTGGGACCCATTTTCAAAAATCCACATTGTGTGTCTAACTGCAAACTAAGCAGGTGTTTTTTAGGCTCCAAAAATTATTGTAGTGTATACACATCTGTGTGGTTGTGCTTGTATTTATTTCTTTTATTCTGAACATAGCTGTCTAGAACCAAGTATATAAAGTCAGGGGAAAAAAACATTCCCCTTCTAAACATAGGATAGGGGTGAAGTGTGCTACAGATAGAGATACACACTGATCAACAACACAGAATAATGTTCATTATTTGACGTTTGGTTAAAATTTCCCATTAAATTCATCCAGATTTGTTGTGTAGCAGCTCATAGCAAATCATTTTGATGAAGGAATAGTTTGGGAAAATAAACAACAAATAAATGCAAAAAAATGGACTCTAAGTGTAAGTCAGATCAGACTTTCTACCACATCCTTGCTGGCGTGCTGTGGGGCTGTAATAAAACATCTAAAATGATCAGTGGTGAAATGTTATGGGCCATTGGTGATGCTAAAAGTTAAGAGTGCAATCATTTTTTTTCCATTTCTTACAGGGGGAGCGTGGTATCACAGGCCCCAAAGGAGCAATGGGACCACAAGGACCACAGGTTGGTGCTCTCAGCCTGCCTGACATGTACTGGTAACTCATGTTACCTATATCCTATTGTACAGTACGTAGAGCAGTCTTCCTTTTCTCTGTCTGTTCTATTGTTGTGCAGGAGCACAACAATTGTTGTGCAATCAGCAGCTTACCAGCCTGTGATGTGGTTACTCTTTTTTCTATGGGGATTTTACTTATGAAAAAAACAATGCAGATATACTCAGCATTATAGCCTGCACGACTTAGTCATAGAAAACACTTATTGATCGTGTGATGAATGTGTGTATAAAGAATACTGTGTATGCATTTACTTGTTTGGTACAAAGAAATCCAGACCAGACTGTAATAAGCAGTCCCTTGGTAATCTGGTGGTTTCACACAGTAGCAGGTGAGAGTCACTTCACTGAAAAACATCCAGTGATGGGTTGCATTACAAGTAACTCAAGTCAATGGAAAATAATAAAATTAACAGATGATTATCTGTCATTTTTGCAGGCTAAACCACTGATCACTATAAAAACACTGGACCGCTGATAGCGGTAATTTAGAGAAGCGATCGTTGACATTTTCTACTCAAGAGATTGAGAGCATATTGAAAGCACTGATCTCTATAGAAACACGGTGGACCCAAAGGTTATGACAATAGATTTTCCTGCTGTATTTACATCACAGGCAATGTGACTTTTGGGCGTATAAAATAGCTTCATACTGGTTGCTACACTTTTCTGAATTGAAGCTTCTCTTTGATCAGTGATCCGTGATCTAAACCTAATTTTTACATTTATAAACTTGCTATTTGTTTTATTATAGTGCTCCCTCAATCGTAATGTATCAATCTGTTTGTACCACTGATTGGGCTCCAGACTGCGATTAAAATGGTTACAAATGCAAAAAAACAAACAAAAAAACAACATTTTGACAGTTGTTTTTTAGGAGTTATAGGTACAAAAATGCCGCATCTCCCTTTAAAAGCAAGTGTCAATATTTACATGACATTTATGTGACATGACGTCGGTATGTATATAAAAAAAAACGCATATCACATGTTTTAATAAACTGAAGTGCGAGAAGGACGGTAACAATTTGAACAATAAAAATGCTTGTGAGTGCAGAGAGGTATATTAACACCAGCAGAATACTGAACCCCGGTTTCTTTTAACAGTTGTGATGGTGACCAAACGTGTGAGCACTGCTGTGTAAAAAAAAGTAGCTTAAAATTAACGGTTACATTTAAAAAACTTAGAACAAGAACAGCAACAAATACACTTAGTTTGTGTATTGCACACATGCCATTAAAATGAAGAAAATAATTAATAAATGGCTGTAATGCAGCAAAAAGCGCAAGAATTAAACAACAAGGAAGTGAAAAGGTTACCATACCAAGCTGAAAAAAAGTTCTTTATGAACTCCAATAAACCAATGATATCTTTCGCCAGTCAAATCGTAGAGTGCCTAAATAAAGTTTTGAGTCAACAGGTTTGTTGCGTCTTGCATGCCAGACATAATAGATTTGGGGCCGGACAAAATCAAACCCCAATTCCTCTTGCGAAAGGGTGTTTATGCTATAATATAGCTAGTTTCCATATTGCTTTATTATTATTGATGGTTTGGCGGCCTCGTCTTTTTGGGGGGATGTGGCCCTTAGCCACTTCCTATCTGCAGCACTGGGGTGCATATAAATGTTCATGTTTTTCCAGCCAGCCTCGCGCAGGCACCCACGGACAAGGCCTCCGGCCAAATTTATCTTTCACTCGAGCCCTGAGCGTCCTTCACAGTTCATAAATCATCTGCAATTGCAATCATCATCATTCATTCATTGCCATCCATTCATTGTGAATGCTTTTGAGTCAACAGGTCTGATGCGTCTTGCATCCCAGATATAATAGACTTGGGGCCGGACCAAATCAAAGTTAGCACTTACCGAACGAGGATGCGAAAGCATTCGTTCTAACAAAACAGAAGAAAAATCCCAAGCGAATCTCGCGGAACCAAAACAAGACTACAAGTGGGTTGAGAAGGGGGGGCAGTTTGCTATCGCCCAACCAAATCTACTCAATTCCAGCTATAAATCACATCACAAGACTTTCACAGGACCTGATTTTATAGTCAAATAGTAACAAAAAATAACACTAAACATCCTGATATTTGCAACAACAAAAAAAACAGTACATGCCTCAAGACTCTCCACTGACCTCTTTATATCAAACACATGAAGAAACAGGCACAGTAATTTAGGAGCATCATTACCATTATGTAAAACAGTATGTAGCGCAAGTTTTGTACTAAAGCAGGTTCAGCTGTTTAGTTATTATTTAGTTTATTTCTCGAACTGAACATTTACAAAATGCAGAACACCCAGGAACACTTGGGACTGTAATTAGGAAGTGTATTGTGTACTGCAGCTTACTTGATTGCAGTAAACAAAAAAACTAAAACGTACAAAAAAAAAAGCCATTTACTAACTATCGCTCAGATTATGCTAATGAAAATGTATGACAATGTGCTTGCAGTGGTGTATTTAATACCGTAAATACAGCAGAACAAACTCATTGCAATTTAAACTTGTTTTTACTGAAGAATAAGCGGTATGTAAATCATAAGAGCTGTCTGTGTTGCATGCTGTCAGATCAGGATGTCACGAACACTGAGCATGTGAGCTGCAGCATGCTGTCTCCATACTACTGAACAACTGTACACAATTAAAGGTGCGGTCACCACTTCTATACACAGCACTTGCAAAATATGAAAAATATAAACATACAAAGTTAATGGAGAGATTAACCATTCAGCGCAATGAGGCAACAAACAAGCGAGTAGAGACACAAACCTGGTTGTAATGGGGTAGGTCTAGGTTTTACAACAGCAGTTTAAGATTGCACATAGTTACTGGTAAACCTAGTGGCCCCTGTTGGAAACACTGGTACTTGAGAAGAAAAGGTTGAAAACCACTGGAATTTACAAACTGTCATTGCACATACACAGAATATCCAAACTGCCTTAGCACACACATAGAATATACAAACTGCCCTAGCACACACATATAATTTAAAACCTGTCCTAGCACACACGGAGAATATATACATATTCAGTTGTTTCTTCCATTGCACCAGCTTTCTCTATTGTGTAGATCAGTGGTGCACAACTCAGGTCATGGAGGGCAGGTGTCCCTCCTGGTTTTTGTTCTAACTATACCCTAAATTAGTTAATTTGACCAATTAAGCTTCTTATTAGGTCCAATAAAGTACTTTAGGGTGCAGTTGGAATAAAAACCTGCAGGACCAAGTTGTGAACCACTGGCGTAGATCAATATTATAGCTTATATTTTTCTTCTACTGGTCCAATGTTGTATGTTTCTTTTTCAAACAAAAGGCAGACTATATTTAAATAGACTATATTTAAATAGACTGACATCTTTTGCTTCTGACACAAGTTAAAGATTGCTAACATCATTTGCTGCACCTCTGTAGATCCAAATTGCTGTGCTAACTTATAATAAAAGATAAAAATGTGTATATGTCCTCAGGATTGTTGATCTCATGTGGTCTTCCTTTAACAACCATGTAACATGTCATTTGTTTAAGTTATGAAAATACGTATTTAGTCTGTGGAAAAATCTCTCCTTCATCATAACATTCATCCCAACATGTGACAGAAAATACTGCATTGATCCTACACAGCCACACTAGTAGGACATTCAACAAACTGATAAATATATGCTGAACAAATTCACCTAGTAACATCATTTAGCCTATGTACTGTGCTGCACAGCCAACATCACATTGTGCTGCATAAACAACATCACATTGCTCAGCTTGTTTGGAGACATTCCCTGGTGGTTGGTTCTTATTTAGGTGGTTTCTAATATAAAGTGGACAGATAAATACAAAACTGTATATATAAACTGAGAACAATAAATAAACTTTCAGGATATTTGTGCTAAAAATAAAGGTTAATGTTAACCCTGTCCATAAATCAGCCGCTGCACCTGCTCCTAAAATTCTCTGAAGGTTCCAGATGAACGGAACAAGGACAATATTTTGGTAGAAATTAATTGCAAGTCATTTAGGTTGGTTTCTTTTTTTTCTCTTAGTAAAAATAAAAAAAGAACAATGCTCTATGAAAATAGCCCTCCCTTTAAAAGCAAATATATATATATATATATATATATATATATATATATATATATATATATATATATATATATGTATGTAAGCCCATGGCATAGGACTTATTTCAGAGGGGGTAAATTGTCCTGGAGCTAGCTATTTTGAGACCTCTACACAAAGCAAGTATGTTTAAATATTTCTGGGGCGTGCCTTATGAACACACATCTTATTTTACAACCCAACATCTACAAAAGCCAAGGTACTGTGGTTAGTGAAATTTTATCTTTGGTAAATGATTCATTCCTGCCCTCTAGTGACCATGAAAGGCACTGTATCTAACATATCCGTATGTGGTGTCAGTGCTTACTGCAGTATGTATTAGTAACTCCTATTTTATAAAGTGTGTTTGTCATTTCAGAATGGAATTTTTTCCTTTATAAAAGAGAGTTAATTCAAGACTGTAGTACAGTACCTCACAATATGTCTTTTAAGTCTGCTCAGATGAGAGAAAAGGTTGTCTTATAATCGGCTTCCCAATGGCAACCCTGTATCAATATTAATTAAGGTTAGGGTTGTCTAGTGTTCACCTAATTAAAAAGAATAATACATATCATCAGTCTCATTTTGTTGATTCATACTATTTTGTAAATAAATTAAAAAAATCTAATACAATTAATATCTTACAACTAGTCAAGTAACTAGTAATTTTTGACTGGTTATCAAACTTTAACTGCAAATAAAAATATTTTCAGTTTTCAAGTTTAGTTTGGGTGATTATGATATATAGATATCTTTAAGTGCCAAATAAAAAGTGTTGTCATTGTCTTTTCTTTACACAAAGTCCCTTCTCCGACAAGACCCCACTTAACACAGAACACATTGAGAATTATTGTAATGGCCTTTGACTAGGTACGTCTTGAGGAGAATTGACTCACACGCCTCAATCATGTGGCCAGATTACACAATTGAAGCATATAATCTATCCAATTGAAGTAGTGTCAGTTCCTTGTTATCAATCAGCAGGCTCTTGTACTGAAAATGTAGTTAAAGTTATGATTTCATCACGCACTGTCAACTTACTGTGCCCTGCATCAACCAAGCTTTGTCTTGGCTTACTTAATACAAGATCTTTGGCGATCTTTGGCGATAATTAACGATTTTATTCTTGAAACTAACTTAGACATATTTGCTTTAGTTGAGACTTGGTTGAAGCAAGACAAAAATACATCCCTGATAGAGGCCTGTCTTTCAGGTTTTTCCTTCTATCAGAAAGCCCCGCTTAAAGGATAAGATGGTGGTATTGCAACCATTTTTGGCAAAGAGTTGAACTTTTGTCATGAAAAAACAGAGGTTTATACATCATTTGAAATCCTATCTTTTTTGTTTCATGGCCAAACTCCTATTTTGGCTGCTGTTATTTATCGTCCCCCTAGAGCCAACTCTTCTTTTCTACCTGAATTCAGTGGGTTTTTATCAACAACTATTGTTTTAATGTCCATGTTGATGTCTACAGAGATCCTCTTGGTAGAGATTTACTGGCATTGCTTGAGTCCTTGGGTTTTATTCAACATGTTACCGGTCCTACTCATATTCATGGCCATACAGTAGACTTGGTTATCACTCATGGTCTGATTATTCAGAATTTGTCCATCAATGACCTAACTATTTCAGATCACTCTGCGTTTGTCTTTGAAATGTTATTACCTGACTCTATGAAACAGCCACCATGCTGTATTAAAACTAGATCTCTAAATTTATCAACTCCTAAAATGTTCATGGAAGCTTTGTTTGTTTTAGATTTTACTCATTCTGGAGCGGTCGGAGAGTTGATAGATAACTACAGTGCTCCCCTTTATAATGCTGTAGTCAGGAGTCATACTTAAGAGGCCAAGCTGTTTGTGTTCCTGCTTATAATGAGAATACTAGTGTTTATGTAATGGCATTATGGGGCAAATGGGAGCCTTGACTGTACTGCCTTATAACATGTTCCTCTGTATAACGTGCAGCCTTATAAAGGGGGAGCACTGTATAATGCCACTGACAAACACCATGGATACTATTGCACCCTATAAACTTAAGAAACTATCAACACAAATATTTTCTCCCTGGTTAATTATACAACACATATACACAAACGTATGTGTCGCAAACTAGAATGCAGGTGGAGACCTACTGAACTTTGGTACATTATCTAGGTAAATCAGTCTATTATTGACAAGATTAACAAATCCACAATTGGAGTGTGTTACACAACATACTCCTCCAGTAAGCTGTGACGAGTTTATGAATCACTTCAATAAAAAAGAACCAATCAGAAATGTTGACGTGTGAACATGCCTGGGCGTCATAGTTAAAAATACAAAACCTACAAAATGTGCATTAGATCTCATTCCTACTGCACTTTAAAAAGAAGTATATACAAAAATAAATACCACAGTTTTAAATATTGTTAACAGGTCTCTTTCATCAGGTATTGTTCCTAATTCTTTGAAGATATTAGTAATAAAAAACTTTGCTCAAGAAGCACGGGGCCTGTCAGGTACTGTCCTGTCCTGCTTCCGGTCCTATCTCTCAAACAGGTTTCAGTTTGTTAAAATTGAGGAGGAGATATCTTTTTTGTCAAGGGTTACATGTGGGTTCTTCACCCAATTCTATTTTCTCTCCATTTGCTACCCTTGATAATATTATTCGTAGACATGGAGTTGATTTTCACTGTTACGCTGATGATTCTCAGCTTTATCAATCCCTCAAGCAGGGTGATGGATCTGCTAATATTTTGAATATCTTCTTTACTGACATAAAAAATGGGATGTTTAAAAACTTCCTAATGCTAAATTCAGACAAAGCAGAAATTATGATATTGGGATATATATTTTTTTACCCAGACCTCATTAACAATGTTACAAAAATTTATATTTTTAATTTAAGAAACACTGAAACCATTTTTTTTTTTCCCATACAGGGTATTCAAGGACCTCTAGGTCCACCTGGGGTTGAAGGGCATGAGGGACCCAAGGTATGATATAAAATGTCTAGTAACTTTAATCAAATTATTCCTACACGCCTCTCATAAATATGTGGTTTGACACAGGAGAAACATTGGATCATCTTTTCATTGCATTTTAAAAAGTATACTGTTTTAATTTAAAAACGAATAGAAAAAAGTTCTTGTCTGCCATTGGGAAGCAGTATGGTCCAGTGGTTATAGTCCTGGGTTCAGATCCCACTGGCTGACTCGCTGTGTGACCCTTAGCAAGTCACGTAACCTCCTTGTGCTCCATCCTGCCGATGAGATGTTAAATCAGTGTCCTATTGTAAGTGACTCTGCATATAATGCACAGTTCACAGCCTACCTCTGTAAAGCGCTCTGTGGTGGTGGTCCAATATGCAAGGCGCTATATAAAAATAAAGATATTATATTATTATATTGTTTATGTAACTTTCATAGGGATTCCTAATCATTTTATCCTGCGATAACCTAATACATTACAGGTTGGAACAAGAGTTATAAAGAGTTCATTAGCAAGAGCAGCCTCTTACTCAAATAAGTGTTTTGGGTGAAATCACACCCACAGCAGAAGCATCATGTACTGTGACCAAAACACTTGTCATAAAATTCAGGTAGATCTAACTCTACTGTAGGTAGCATCAGTGTACTTGGAGAGAACAGCCTACCTCTCTAGTATAATGTTCTCAACTTTATGTGTCGAAATATAAGTCAACTTATGCAAAATAGAAACGTTTGACCTATGCACTGGATATGCTCTGTAGTTTTATATAATATATATATATAGATATATATATATTATATATATTATAATATTATATATAGTTTTGTTAACATCAAACAATAACACTACACTCTGCTGAAGCTCAAACACACTCAACATCCAACAATGACACTACACTCTGCTGAAGATCAAACACACTCAACATCCAACAATAACACTACACTCTGCTGAAGATCAAACACACTCAACATCCAACAATGACACTACACTCTGCTGAAGATCAAACACACTCAACATCCAACAATGACACTACACTCTGCTGAAGGTCAAACACACACAACATCCAGCAATGACACTACACTCTGCTGAAGATCAAACGCACTCAGCATCCAGCAATGACACTACTCTGCTGAAGAAAAAACACACTCAGCATCCAACAATGACATTACTCTCTGTATCTGTGTTCAGGGTGTTCCAGGGGTGCGAGGTGTACCAGGACTCACAGGTCATTCAGGAGAAAAAGTAAGTACCTGGTAAAGAGTCTCTGGATCCTTAACATACCACAGGTAGGGATAGGGCCTAGAGTTCAAACCTCCACAGACCAACACTGTCTATTTGAACGGTCTAAATGGGTGGAACTTGTTCAGACCTCAGTTAACAACCAGAGTGGTCTTCATATTTAGTTTTCCTGAATACAATTACTGTTGCATTAGCCAGTTTATGAAACTTTTAACATTAAGTTGTTTTGGTAAAATAAAAAAAATAAATAAAAAATGTGTAAAATCAATAGGCCACTGAGTGCATTCATCCCATACGTGATGTCAGACAGACTAACCTGAGCACCGACTGACTTTTATTAGAGTGTACAATACTGCTACATCACCAGAAAGAATGAAGACTGGAGACAAAAATGTGAACCACCAAGCTTTGGAATAGACTGGAATTGCAGAAAGCAGCTCATATTCTGAATAAGTATTGAATGTTGTTTCATGTGATCTGTGATAGGAAACAGCACAGCAAGGTCCAATACATGTTGCAGGAATTGTTGCAACTTATATGGGCTTGATACCAACTCTTTAAATTAGAAAGATAGCACTGTTCATGATACTAGGATAGTCTTGCATTAAATCTTACATTTTGTTTTCATTGTTAAAGGGAATACCAGGAGAGCAAGGTCTCCAGGGTTTACCTGGACCAATGGGCAATCCTGGACTAAAAGGACATAAGGTGAGAAACTGCCATTAAATAATTTTGCTGATACAAAGTAATTACCTTTATCGACCCTGTACGCAAAGATGTCCTTTGAATAATGTGGCACTGCGGCAAAGTGGTTTGCAGTGCTCAGGTGTATTGGTGATATGATTGTGAAACAGAAGACAGACAACAAAGTTTTATTTTTATAATCCTGGTCTGGTGACCACAAAGAATAATCCCAGGTATTGCACTATTCCAAAACAATAGGTTGCAGTGCTGAAATAATAAGACACAGTTTGTAAATAATAAACAAAGTAGAACACACACAAAGACACACACGTTCACAAGTACTGAGTGAGTGCTAAAGTGCTCCTGGTGAAATACAATTTATTCGTGCACAGTGGTGAAGTCTTTTGTCCGGGATTAGTGCTGGCCTTAAGCGACAGCTCCAGATCATGTTAGCCATCTAATAATAACAAAGAAGTAGATTTTAGACACAACAAAGCAAACAAAACTCACGGCAAGTTCACAGTACACCTTTCTCGGTTCAGTTTGACCATAATAAAAGGAACAGATCACCTAGCCATTTCCCCTTTTGTACCGTCAGTCGCTGCCTCTTCTTAGTGAGTGCAACCGTTTCTCCTCCAGCCGAGGTTACCACATCAATTCCCTTCTGGGTCGATGATTTGGTGTGTCGTTGCTCCGCCCCCTTTCTAGATGGCCGACTTCCACCAATCCCTGGGAATGAATTGTCAGGCCAACCAGTCCAGGGCACTCTGTTCCCTTTACACAGCGCCCTCACAGGTTGGCAGGATTCATTCTTTCTCTGTCACAGGAGCTTAACAGGCCTTTATTTTCTTATTTGCTTTTAAAAGATATACAGTTTTGTCTCTGTAATGGTGTACATTTGAACACAAATAATTTTTTTTTTATATGAATGTGTTTCTAGGGTGAAACTGGAGACCCTGGAGATAAAGGAAATCAGGTATTTATTTTCTTTTGTGGAAGTTTTTTTTTTTAATAATTATGGGGAAATGGAAAAAAATAACTGGACTCTCATACACTTTTTATATAATATTATACTAAATATATTTATTGTTTGCACAGCCAGATTTTGAGTTGCCTGTACCAACAAGAAGAAAATTGATAATTCTAAGTGATTGCTCATTGTGCATGCCCTGGTAAGGAATTTAATTAAAGGCATATTTCGGGACACTCAGTTGGTGAGGGGAGGAAAGAAACTACTGCACAACACAAGCAACGCAAACTACTTATCTTTCTTTTGTAGATAGGCTTTTTTTATTCCTTCACCTTCCAGTGTCCATGGGCAAAAACAAAAACAGAGAAATTTAATTTAAAAAATAAATAATTAAAATACTCCAAATCAGTTCACTTTCTTGTTTACTGTTCAGAAACTGTTTTAATCAGCCTATCAGTGCGTCTGTACTGGCTTTTCATGTGACCTGCTGTACTGTACGTAGCAGGTGGGACAAAGTCAGTGCAGCATTGTTTTGGTTTAGGTTGCTAAAATTTAGTTTTCAGCATTAGACATAAAAGATGGACAACAAAGCAAAATAAACAAAGTATATTTTGGCTGATGATCGTGTCAAAACAATTCCCAAACAAACTGTACATGCAGATGGAAGTAATGGTTTGCACATCTTGTAATGTGACTTAAAGAAAATATGATCAATCGTTATAACTTCAGAATCACACATTAAACAAAAGATTACTGCAGAGGCTGCTGAACAGAACGTAAAACAGAGGTTTTCAGAAAACAAACTGGAAATTCAGCGAGGACAAAAAGGTATTCCTGTTTTAGTTGTACCCAAGTAAAATCAGCACTACAGGTACAATCAAGCACAGCTACCTCAGTTCAAACAACCTGCGCTTTACTTTTTAAACACAGTTAGAATTGTAGGCAGGTTTTCTTTGTTTTGACTCGGTACTGATACAATAAATTCCTAGATGGGACAAATAACATGACAACAAACGTGCTGCATATATGGGCTTTATTAAAGAATGCGAAATATTAAAGTAACCGAGTTTTGGGACTGTTTCTAATCGATTTCCACATCTGTATAACTTGGCAAAGCTTTGCATTACACTTCCAGCCAATTCACTGGATGCAGACATGCAGTCTCAGTGTATGGACAAATCCACACCAGACAGAGAATGTCAGAAGCAACTGTTGGGAGATGTTGCATTCTTGCCTTTTAACAAATGACAGCACTCTGTTTTAGCAAGGAAGCAAGTACCACTATTTTTAGGCTTTTATAGTGCTCTGAAATATTAGATGTATTTGATGTTTAAACTGGTCCACGAAAAGTCCGTGAAAGCCTAATTATAATCCTAATCCTAATTGGATGACTTGACCATGGGCATATGATTGAATCCATTTGTCCCCACTGCGTTTGGCACTTTGCGCTGTCTTATGTTTTTAGTGTCAAAAACAACACCTGCCATCACTTCGCCAGTAGAACCGGACTCACAAGCGCACAAAGAAAAACACGCATACCCAATCATATTACTGCAGGTTATCATGATTGGATAGCCGCATAGCTGCAATACAAACAACTCACTCAAACCAGTAGAGTATACTGTTGTACCGCGAGACAGTACAGCAGAACATATAAGACATTTCCTAACGAGAAAATAACATTTTCACATTTTACGCCTGGGTTTTCTATGTTTACTCTAAAAATTGGGACAAATGGCATCCCGGCAGTAACTCAATCGGGACACAGGACAAAGCCCCTAATATCGTGACAATCCTGATTTTATTGGGACGTCTGGTCACCCTATCTGTAACTAAACTTTTCCAGATTCCCCAGATTGTACTTTATTCTATATTCTGCTTTTTTATATACTGGCATGGAAACAGAAGCCTAGAAAAGGGTGAGTGTTTTGTGGGGTATTTATACTTGAAAGCACTTTTTGTACAGTCTGCTATATTGATTTTAGTTCAGTAACTATAACTCCTCCTGTCTGAATGAGTGTGAACAATCAACTTAATCTTAGCTTTCAACCATATGCAGTTGCGCTTTAATGCTTATTCTTAAACTCCAGTGCTCCCTGTTTTATTTAATGCATTTTATACTTTTGCCACCGGTGGCTGGACCGATGAAGTGCAGTCTGAAAAAAACAAGAATGATTCAGTGGCAGTCAGAAAAAAAAAGGATTGCAAAGCTGCTGCATTTTTAGTCATTTCACTGCAACAGTCTTGCAACAGACTCAAGCGTGGTGGAACTGAATTCATAACAACTGAATGCTTTTGGCCCTGTCGATTTTTAGGTGGCTTTAGCAAGCATCATCATATAAGCATTATGTGATCTGTGAGCTATCAGTTCAATGTGCAAGTCCTGGAGATAAGGAGGCCTAATACCATAGCCTGCCCAGAGTTCACACTGTCTTGAGATCCTTTTTCTTCATCTTTTTTAATGCAATATTATTTCAGGGTGACCATGGTGTAGCTGGAAGTCCTGGAGCCCCTGGAGTACAAGTAAGCTGCCTTTCATGAATTGTAGACTCTTATTTTTAATCTTAATCAGTATAACTTCTGACCCATTGTGTCACCCTTTCATAGGGCCAAGCTGGACGCAATGGAGAAAAAGGAGAGGTGCGTAGGTTTTACCTAAATATTCTTTGATTTTTTGGGGGGGATTTTTTTTCTTGTCGTTTCGCAATTACCATTTTTTTATTTTGGCGTTACAACCCAGACTTGCCTGATGCCTGACTAGTAGGGGTAGCCGAAGCATGATGAGAACTAACCCCAGCCAACCTTACTCCCTAACCCCATAGTAGGACAAGGGCAACTGTGTGTTCAAATTCCTGGGATACTGACCGTTTCTATAAAAAATGGTTTTACATCTTCTGTGCAGCAATACTATCCATGTCTTCAGTTTGTTTTCTTGACCATCAGAAAGGCAAACCTGGAGATGCTGGAGGAAGAGGGACTCAGGGGATTAAGGGAGACTTTGGACCAATTGGACCAGTTGGACCTCGTGGACCTCCAGGACAAGAAGGGTTACCAGGACAACCAGGCATACCTGGGTTTCCAGGGAAACCTGTATGTACAGTACGCCAGTTTTCTTGATTAACATGAAATACACTAAAGAGATAATATAGACTCATTAAATACATGATTTATTTTTCAGGGAAAGCCTTTAACAGATGAACATGTAATAAAGCTCTGCACTGATGTTCTTAGGAGTAAGTATTTTACCTATTATTGTTATTCGTGCAGACCAGGAACATCTTATAGATGTGTTCAATAACACATTTTCCAGTCATGAACCTGACCTTCTAAGAGATAAAACATGTTTTGTTAACAGATTAGACCATTTAAGAATGCATTTGTATTCAACCCAGAAGACTCGAGATCATGGCGGACTTTATATAGTTAAATTCTTTTTTTTTCTAATTTAACACATTTTCTAAACGTACATTGTGTTCCCTAGACCAATTACCTCAGTTTCTTCAAACCATGAAACCTGCGTGTCAACAATGTGAAACAAAGCCTGGGTCACCAGGTTCGCCGGGGCCGGCCGGTCCCCAGGGAGCCACCGGAAGCCCTGGGTATCCAGGAAGGGTGGGAAGGCAGGGGTACCCAGGGGCACCTGGAATGCATGGTGCTCCAGGAATAAAAGGTAACAAAGGCTATGGCAAACATACTGATCTCAACATTAGTCAGAGTGCAGCTTCACCTATTGCGTATTCCAAGTAGCAATAGACCATCGAGATAGGTCTCTCTCTCACTCTCGCTCTCTCTCTCTCTCAACATGGAGGCTCGCCACACAGACTCTGGTTCTTTTCCCTTCTACATGACCCAACACACAGATTTGAAAGAAAAGCACTGACATGCACTTTAATTTGATTACAAATAAAAAGAAACAAAACAAAAACAAACACCCAGCTCCCTCGGAGAGCTAGCTAAACATTTGTCGGTTCCCTGACTTACTTTGCAGGACGGCTGTTTAATTAAATAAACAAAAAGTAAATATTTAAAACAAAAGACTACACAAAACACAAAGAAAAGGGCACGTTGGCCAAAGAAAACAGTCTTAAATAACGAGTACCTTTTAAATGTATCTCCTGTGGCATTCGCTCTCACGCTTTCTATATCTCCGTCTTTTTCTCCTAAGCTCTTTTAAACTGAGCCTGGAGTGGGTTTTTTATATACTGTGGCTGGAGCCTTAATTACCTTATTAAGGCTCCAGCCACATTCCCACGGGTTTTTATCTGGATGGGGAATTCAACCCCGTCTATGCAAGCTACACTTCACAAGACCGGCTTTTTCAGCAGTCTCAAACAACAACAAATAATGATGGATGACTGCCCGCATGTAAACACACACACATGTAATATACACACACACATGTAATATACACACACACACACACACACACACACACACACATATATATTCATGCTCAAGGCTCCTTCTACTCAGCAACCTCAAGTAGACTGGTTGCTGACTATTTATATCTGCCAGTTGACTCAAATTTGCAATAATTACCAACTGGCAGTAAAAATGAACCAATAATAATCAAATTAGGGCTTTCCAGTCCGTGACCTTCTGGGAGGTGTAGTCCTGTCCGCCCCACATGGAAAAGGCTTAAATGTACACAATTTAAACCAATTCCGTCTAGCATTATTTACTGTTTTAGATTTAAAATGAACATTGTGTTTCATTCTAGATAAAATAAGTTAACCTAGGAAAAAACAAATAAATAGCAAACAAATAAAGAGCACAGACCCTGAGTTTCTTACCAATATAGAAAACCCAGCGAGAATAGTTTTACAGGAGACTTAGTGCCGTGCTGATGTGTGCACTCAGAGTCCCTAAGGTTACAGGGAGCTCATAGTGCCCTCTATGAAACACAGCTCAGTCAAGCATGATAGAGACTCAGGAGGAATTATCGTGGGGAACTCCCCAACTCAATCCACCCATTTAAGAGGAGAAACCATTATATGGCTGAAAATAAACAAATACACCACCTTCTCCCAGAAAGACATATACTTATGTGCAACCTACATCCCCCCCTTGTGACTCCCCCCTATTATAATGAGGAATATCTCGAAAACCTCCAGACAGAGATCTGCCATTACCAGGCCCAGGGTAATGTGCTGCTCTGTGGGGATGTCAATGCCTGGACTGGCACAGAGCCTGACTGCATTAGCACACAGGGTAACAGCCATATGTTTGGACAGACCCCATTTGTACCTCACACCTACATTAATAAACAGAACTAACTCTGACTGTGCAGTAAAAATGGAAGACAATTAGTGCATGGTATATGCATATGCATATATATATATATATATATATATATATATATATATATATATATATATATATATATATATATAATTATATATAGTGCATATATATATATATATCTAATAGTATATATATATTATATATATATATAATTACTTATTCATAGTTTAAATGCAGATATCTATGATTCATTTAAACTCAAGGAAGAATAAAAGACATTAAAGACTACCATTAATTATACTAAATATACTGTATAATATATATATATATATTGGGGCAGATTATTTTAGGTGATATGTAACCCTGCTGGAATCTGACAATTTCTTTTTTTTTTTTTTTTTTTTTTTTTTTTTTTTTTTGTTATGTCCACTATATATTGGACAGAAGGGAGACACGAGGTTTAAAAGGTGAAGGGCACCCTGGTTTACCTGGCCCGCCTGGTCCAGCAGGTAAAAATTCTAACCCGTTTAAAATGTTTTAGTAATATATTAATTGATTTGTTGAAAAACATATTAATTGTAAAAATGTTTATGCTTTAATACTAACAGGTCCAGGATTGTTAAATCTAGCAATTTAGACGTTAAATTGTGGGGGGGGGGTGTGTATAAATATTTTTACCTCCAGTCACTGTTAAACGAGCACTTACTTTTTTTGTTGCTTTGACTTTATTTAATATATATCTCAGAACTTTCAACATTACACTTCCTGTGATAAACGAATGTTGTACGAAAATGAAGGTTGCAGCTAACTCCAGTCATTCACATTCTATTGGCTCCCACATTTTACTCAATCATATTGCAGCAGCAGTGAGGAAACAATACGCTTCTGCAGTATGACTAGGGTCCTGTGTTTTACGTGACCTGTTTTTTTTTTTCAATTATAATTCGATTAGTAGTTACTGACGAGTCTACAAATGCAAAAGATCAGTATGTTTTGCACATTTTGTTTGTTCTCCAAGGACTATTGAATACCTTCAAACTGAAAGCAATATTAGCCGATACAGTTAATCTGCACTGTGAATGACAGTGGCACAGGGCGTTGTGAAATGTTTAAACGCATTTGAAGTTAATTTTAATAATGTGACTGGATTTGTCTCCGATAATGCCAGTTACATGATCAAGGTTTACAATGACATTCTTCAAGGTTTACTGCTAAATTCAGTACATATGACTTGTAATGCCCACATAATAGCCATTGCCAGCAATATCTTGGCAAATTCTTGGCAAATAACATTGCCCAAGCAGAAAACTATGTTTTAAAGACCACCTGACGGAAGAAATCCAACAAGAAGGCTGTACTTTACCCATAAAGTTGCCACCTGCGCCATGCATAACACGATGGGGTACTTGGTATTCTGCTGCTGAATATCATTCCAAATACATCCCTTTTTAAACAGGCTTCGTGGAAAAGGAAATGCACATTTCACCAAACATTGTAGTTTTAAAGGACCTCCAGAATTTGCTTAAAGATGTGCAAAGTTTAAAATCTCAACTCTCCCTAATTGCAACGCATGCCAAGAGACTGGTAGATCTGATTCAGTGGTTTGAAAGCCGAGAAGTGAGAGTCCATCAAACATATAATAAAGTAGCAGAATTAATAAGTACATACCGAGCAATGGCACAAGAGGTACACAGCACAGACGCTGTAATAAACAAACTACGTGTAAAAACCTTCCATGACGTTTCTGAAAAACTGACTAATTACTACAACCTGAATCAATGCAAAAAGAAACCACATTTTTTTCAACCAGCTCATAACTTTCTGATGGCAGTAAGGATATTCGACCCACAAGTGTGTAGTTTGGATCTGGAATCCGCATGTATCAAAAATAAATTAAAACACTTCTCACAGAGCAAAATAAAAAGGGTACAAAAAACAAGTCGCAAACACAAAATCATACACAAACGAAAATCATCTTGTGAGTAAAAATTATCTCAGTGAGTGGCTATTAACATGCAGGAGCTTTTGTCTCGCCTTGTCTCATCTTGCCTCGCCTCGTCTCGTCTCACCTTGTCTTGCCTTGCCTTGCCTGCTCTCTCCTCGTCTCCTCGTCTCCTCTCCCAACACATCAACTTCCCTAGTGGTCTCTCCCTGACTAAAGCATCCTTGGCTTTTATACGCACCACTACCCAATAAACCCATTAACACACAAGTACAAATCCAGTCAATCATTAACCAACCTGTGAGTAATTAATAATACAATTACCACACCTGCCTAACTGTTTGGCAACTGGCGCCATTTTGGCTCCACAACAACTTCCCATGTTTTGAGCCAAGCCAACCTGCTAATTGCCTTCCCAGTATCCTCAAACCCTACCTGTAGCCATCACCAACACACACACATAAAACACACTATTTTATTAATAAATAAACAAAAAAAACTAGTTACACGTGCAGGGCATTCCACCCTGTCATAAGAGAGGAAAAAAAAACAAAACAGTATGGCGCAAGAGCAAACGCCCTAGACTAGCTGTGAAGAATCTACAATGGTAAATATCAAGGTTTTTTTCCTCTGCATCGGGACGCGGGACATTTTTTTTTGATAGCCAAAACAAGATCGCTTTTCGCATCACAAGTTTAATGTACCTTTTCCTTCAAGTTCATTAATCCTGGTCTATGTGCAGGTCGTAGCCCTCAGACAGACAACCTGGACTGAGTACTTCCATTTTAATCATTTCTAGGTGCTTCTCATTCCCTGCTTAATTAGGAGTGCATGGCCTTCTGGATTATGCAGTCCTGACGTTCCAAGAACAATTTCCTAACTTGCTTTCCTATCATAGCTTTCATGGCTAGGATAAGATTTTTCTAACTTGGTTTTACAAAAGCATTTCCTAAGTCAGCAGTGTCTACAATTTCCTAAATCCTATATAACACCAGTCGTATCCGTAAATGACTGACTAAGTCTGAATAGAGCAGGTTACAGCTCAGCTTCAGGTAACTGTCACCAGAATATATTGTACATGTTTTTAAATTGCAGCGTCTAAACTTGATTCAATAGTGGCAAAGAAATGCAGCTCAATTTTACTATGGAAGAAAATAATTTTTTTTTAGTTTTTTTTTTATTAACAATTATTCATTTTCCAATTTTCTCCCAATTTTTTTCAACATTGTTCAACTTGGCTCACTGCTGCAACCCACGGACTAACTCAGGAGAGACAAAGACGAGCACCTGCGTCCTTCGAAACAAGTGTCGTCAGCAGTCCGCCTTTTTTTCACTCTGCAAGCTGCCATGCAGCCATATCCAAAACTTACAGCATCAGAGCACCACGCAGTTTTGATTTGCATACAGGCCAGCCTGCAGGTGCCCGGCCAGCCATAGGCTCCCCAGCTGACCTAACCCCTACCCCGCCCAGGCAGAACTTGACCAATTGTGCGCCACCCCCTGGGAACTCCCGTCCATGGTCAGCAGTGGCATAGCTTGGATTTGAACTGGCGAACTCCAAGCTATAGAGCGCATCCTGCACTCCAGGTGGAGTGCCTTTACTGGATGCACCACTCGGGAGCCCCAAGAATAAGATTTTGATTGCAGAAAAATCTACAATAAAATCTAATTAACAATAAATAAATACTGCTATTTAATAAAAAAAATTAGAAATACTTGAACACCACTTTATTTTAATTAGGAATGCCAACACACAATAATATCTCACAGGCTAAAGTAAAGCTAAAAATAAGAAAAGTACTGTGATGTTCGTATCTCCGGGGTGAAAGAAAGTGTGTAATATATAATTGTGTACATTAAATAGTCCAAATAAGTATTTTACTTATATGTGCCGCATGGTTATATTTGAATGGAGCGTCTCGCTGTGTAATACAGTAACATGCCAGAAACAACACAGACTAATTCATATCTTATTCCTCAGTAAAGTGTAAAATCTATATTATCATAATTATCATAATCACAGACAGTAACTTGTAAACTCCAACTCCATGCTGTCCCATACATAACACAATGAAGCGCCTTCTCTCATGTGAGGTGGGGCTAGATCTAAACGTTACACACAGCTTACTGTTAAAGATAAACAACCCAGAATAAACTAATGGATTATTATGGTTCACTGTAGAATATGCAGTATATAATTAGACTTTACTTTGTCACGTATAATGCATTTTTAGTGGTTTGTAAACGGTACATAAAAACACAAAATGCCACTTCTCTACATTATCCACCTCTCTCCAACACAGACCTTGAACAATTACTGAATTCCGAGACGTTGTTGAATTTATTTTTATTCCTCCCGTTGGTTCTGCTCAAAGAGTGTGTCTGCACTGGAGAAAAAAATAACTTGTTGTTGCCGTCTCAACTCAGTATACGGATACCCTGTCATAATTGCATATATTATGAAGTAGTTCATAACTACACTTGGTCCAGCAGAAGACAGGTGAGGCATCACTCTCTTATAGAGCTTTCAAAATACTGAGCAGTTTGAATAAGATGAAAGGAACCAGTTTTAAATTAAAATTGATATTTTATTAATGTTGAAAGAATTTGTGTACAGCACTACAAGCTTCAACACAAACATGCCTTCATCAGGTTTGTTAGTTTTCAGTGTGGTGAAGTAGCGTAATACATTTCAATAGGTGATCATCATTTACAACACCAACACTAACACTAATTAAATTAAAAGCAGGTGCTAATAATTTCATCATGTTAAAACATCATATACAGAGATTGACACTTCAGAGGTAATAATTTAAAATTATTAAGGTAACGAACTTGTAATTAACAATCAGAAAATCAAATGAGGCCCATAGATAATTTATATTTAATTTTTTTTCATTTTTAATCTTTTTGAAAAATTAAATAAATTATAATTTATAAATAGGAGTTTTAATTCAGGTTTCTTATTGGTTCTACAGAATTTAGTGTGTGTATCCAAAACGCCTCCCTTCTCAAAAGCTGTTTTACAATGTTGCCTCCTCTAGCAGATATTGTAACTTTTTCAATGCCCATAAATTTTAAGTTAAATGAAGAACCATGGTTAAATTCTTTATAATGACTAGCTATTGCGTAATCTATAATGTTTCTTATCTTATCGCTTATTTGTGTGGATCGCTTATTGACTGTCAGTACCTCTTCTTAATTTTTTGATGTCAGTTCTTTTGAGAGCTGTATCAAGAACGTGTGTGTTGTAGCCTCTATCACGAACGCGATCATACATTTCCATAGCTTTCGTTTCGAAATCTGTTTTTCTGTTAGATATGCTTAAGTCTTAAAAATGGTCCGTATGGTATGTTTCTAATCCAATGTTTAGGATGATAGCTATCAGATAATAATAAAGTATTTCTGTCTGAGGATTTTCTAAAGATAGATGTGTCCCCTGTTCCAACATCAGAAGTCAAAATTAACAGATCCAAAAAGAGTAACACTGACTTGCTATATTCCATTGCAAATTTTAACGAAGTTTCATTCATGTCATTTTTAAATGAGTGAAAGTCTTCTTCAGAACCTGTCCATACAGCCAAAATATAATCAATATATCTTGTCCATAATCCATCATGTTATAGTAATAGGTTAATAGTCTCATCATCAATGCATTGTTTTTCCCAATGTCCCATGAATAAATGTGCATAATTACTGTCGGTGCAAAGGTAGAGCCCATACCAGTGCCTTGGGTTTGCAAATAATACTTATTATTGAAAAAAAAAAAGTTGATGTAAGAATATATTCAGTTAACTAACAGAAAATCAGTTTGTTGGTTAATTGTCTTTAAAGAAAAATAATGGGACATTGCTTAAAGACCTTCACTGTGTGGTATGTTAGTATACAGGCTTTCAACGTCAAAGGTTACGAGGAATGCATCAGTAGGAATTGTATAGTTGGCAAGTAAATTAATTACATCTCTAGTATCAGACAAATAGGAAGGTAATTCTGAGTCTATAGGTTTAATATGGAAATCAACAAATTGACTCAATGGTTCAATTGATTGATTACCAGACACTATTGGTCTACCAGATGGATTAGAAAATCAGACTGGTTCTGAGTGATTGATTTACTTGCCAAAGCAGAGTTTAATAGGTTGCCTCTTTTTTTTTGCTTTAAATAAACTTTCATTTCTTGATTGTTAATATTCAAATGTTTAGATCTAAATTCCTTCTTAGTTAAATCTTATATATCCTATTCAACTAATTTACTAAATGTAGTAATTGTAGGGTTTAAATTGTAGAAGTTACTTTTTTCTTAGTTTTCATTAGGACTAGGAACATGGTTTTTAGTAGAAAAATTATGTTTTAAATGTCTAAAAAAATTATAACAATCAACTTTCAAATTGAACACATTCACATTGTTGGTGGGTACGAATGACAGACCTTTGTTGAGAACGGTTAGTTGAGCTGACGTCAATTGGTGTCTAGAAATGTGGATAACCGCTACCTCCTGCTCAGTGTTTTCATGTTGTGAGAGGTTTCTTTTCCTTCTCTTGCCCCGTCTTGTCTTATTTGGCCTCAATGTGATAGTCCATATCCCATTCCAAATGTAGACTATTCCATCTTTATAGTCTTGTGTGTCCCGTTCAAATTTCTTGATTTTGTAATCTTTTAGTTCAATTTGAAATTGTTCCAATTCATCAGTTATCTTCTGTACAAATCCATTGAATACATGCAGTTCCGTGTTCTTTTGTAGTGTCTCTTTGATGTGGGCTGCCTCTGTATTAACCTGTTCATTTTGCAGTTTTGTTTGCTCAATAACTAATAAAATCAAGTCCATTGAGAATTTATTCAAAATGTGCTCCCATTTTTTCAGGAATTCAGGCTTCTTACCTCCAAATGTTAGTTGTTTCCCAATCCTTAGACCTCTCAGTATCTGTTTATTCTGCCATTTGTATCGCATGGTCTTTTTATTCTAAAAGTACAGTTTCGATTTAACTTGTGTGATGTTAACATCACACAACTTAGAGTTTGTGGCAGAATTATGTTGTTTGCGTCTTTATGAGTATGGGATAAACAGCAAGCTTGATTAGTAACATCAGGTGTTGGGAAGTCCTCCATTATGGAAACAAACCAGTGTGCAACAAAAAACAGGGAACACTCCTTCAATTGTTCCCAGTATAAACAACTGAATCAAAAAGTCATTTGTACACAAAAAGTTTATGGCGAGGTGCTTATCACAAGGAAAAAACTATTTAACAGCCAAAATAGTTTATTCCAGACTTGTTAGAAAGTCTAACAAAAGCAAACTTGCTTTGGATTGTTATTGTCGATTCGTTGTAGATACTACTATTAAGACAACCACTGTGCAGGTATCGCAACGTCCCTAAACAATATCATACATGCCAACAGTCCCTATATGGTTGGGACAGTCCCAATTTCCTAGCAAATGTCCCGCATCCCGATGCATAGGAAGAAAGTCCCGATATTTACCCATAGAAAAAAAATTCATTTGTTCTACACAGTAGAGTTAGTGAAAACTACACGCTTTGCTCTTTGTGTGGCTAGCATATCTGCTGATCACTAACATATACAAGGACCCCCCCCCCCCCCCCCCCCCCACCCCCCAGGACAAGCGTCCCGCTGAACAGTTTCCAAATGTTGGCAAGTATGCAATATGTTAAAATAAATTCGTTTTGCACCGTATACAAATGAGTTGATTTTGCCAGTGCTTGCTAGTCTATTAAATAGTTTTAAATTTAAAGCATGTTTGTTTAGGCTTTATTGTTAAAGTTTTCACACGTGGCAATACTCTCCTACAATTACTAAATGATTGTGATTATTCCACTGTGTTATGTTTGTGAACCAGAGCTACATTTTAAAACTGAGAGTTAGCAAATGCCTATCATTAAAGTGTACAGCAGCTACTAATCCTTTCCAGATACTAATATCTTAAATTTAAGGACTATTTATAAAGATAATGCTGTAACTCATTTTTAGAAGGCCGCCTTTGTTCTTATCCAAGTTGCTGCAGTGACATTGTAGATGCTATAACGAGTTACTGTAAATGACTTGCTGTTTTAGAAGACAGGTTTCATTAAGTAAACATGTATTTGAATGTTTTTTAAATTAAAAGCAGAAATACAAAACTGATATTTTTCTTTGTGAACTTTGAAAAACGGCAATTAAAAACCTGTCAAAATCTACCAAGGTAGCAAATCCTATGAATTTAATACCAGCCAAAATTTCCCGTTATACGGAATGCTGTTGCCTGTTCTGTTGTCTTTACAATGCACCTTGAAAATGTATTTTGTCAAAATGGCAGGTCCTGAAGGGCCACAAGGGAGGCCTGGTGAAGGTCTTATGGGAGCCCCTGGAGAGTCAGGCAAAGTTGGGTCACCTGGCACCCCAGGAAGGCATGGCGAACCTGGTACACCAGGCATCTGTGACATGACAAGCTGCAACAGTGCCTACAACCGGCTCAGAAACAACCCCTTCAACAAAGGACCAAACTTCTAAAGGCCTTGGCAGACTTGCTAAGGAACAGCTGGCATTTTCATCTCACCCTTTGATTTGGTGTGATGTTGGGTGGGTGGGGCGCATTTCAGTCTCAGGAACGATGTTTTGAATATGCCTATGCCTTAAAAAAAACAGTTATGTATTTCATTTTATTGACTTATAAGCCAATTTTGATATTTGATATAATTTACCTGACATTTGATAATTTACCAGCTCCTAAAAGGAGTGTAGGCAAGTATACTGAAAAACATAAACATAGAGTTCAGAGCAACTTATATGAAAATCCTTTGTAGTGGCTAAAGATGTATGGCTTTGGGTAAAGTGAATTTTTTGCATCACGATGGTGTCATTCTCAAGCCATCAAAAAATGTCAATTAACCGCAACCTGATAAGGTTGTATTTCAGCTTGTGGGCCAAACATATATAAGGTCATAGACAAAAGTATTGGCACCCTACTCTTATAATTCAAGGTAACAGATTAAGGACAAGCATTAAAGTCTTTTTAATAAAACAAAAAGCAAAATATATAATTTGTTGTAATTCAACAAATAATCTTTATCAAAAAACAAACAACACTTATTTCATTTAAGGCATTTGTTGATGACAAAAGTATTGGCACCCCTGCTTCAGTATTTCGTGTTTGCTCCTGTTGCTTATTATGATGGCTATCAGGCGTTTATGATAAGTCTTAAGCAGTATGTTACTTCTTGCTGGGGAAAATCTGGGCCCATTCTGTCTTGCATATTTACTTCAGCTTAAACAGATTGGATACACTCTGCTTAGCTGCAGATTTTTTCAGATCAGTCCAAAGCAGTTCTATTGGATTGAGATCTGGGGATTGCGAAGGCTATTCCAGAACTTTTATCTTAATTTTCTTCAAGAATTCCAGAGTTGACTTATTCTTTTGCTTTGGGTCGTGGTCATGTTGAAAGATCTGCCAATCGACCTATGAGCAGAAGGTATCATTGCACTTTGTAGAATGTTTTCATGCATGGCTGCATTCATTCCATCTTCAATCGCATGAATGTCTCTGGTCCCTGAATTGCTAAAACACCCCCATATCATGATAAAACCCCCCCACCCCCCCCCCCCTTTTTTTTTAGCTTGTACCTGCTGTACCCGCAATTTCTTTTCTCTGTCTTGATTACTGTTCTTTTTCTGGCTATTGACTTTATAATGGAGCTTTAGTAAACACATTTTTACAGAATTTTAATGTAAAGGTACCAATATCTGAACAAATGTTTTAAATTGCTTTAGTGCAGAAATTGTGTATTTTGGTCTTTGTCATATTAATTAGTGGATAATGTTCCCTAAATGCTTGTAATAACATTGTTTTCTTGAATTCTCTTGTATTAAGTGAAGAGATTGTTTATGAGCTTAATTCTGCAAGGTCAGAAGAACTCTGTACAATGTGACTGCTGGTTTTAATTTACATTCATCAATACATGTGCTTAAAATAGCTTTACTTTGAACCCAGTCTACAGTAAACCAAAAAAATACACTGCAACAGTTTTAAGGTTAAGCCTGTATATTTTCTAACAAGCACAACAAGTTTCAACACACTTACTTTAGTGGATCAGCTCAGTTTAAAAAAACATTGTAAAAAAGGAGCTGTGTAATGTGGCATAAAATAAAATGTCTGATGTTATGGAGCTATTTTAATACTGTGCATTTTGACTAGTTTTTCCGTCTGTCATTTTTAAGTGGTATTTATACTTGCGCTTTGGCTTTTCTTTTTACATTTATAATTTAAAAATATTTGTGTTAAGTGTTCAGGGTCTCAATGTTTCAATTGTTATATTTCTGAATATTTTTTCTAGTACTAAAAATAAACCATTTCATTGTCTTTCTGTTATAGAGCATCATATGGATATATAGAGAGACACACACAGTATACTGTGTCAGCAACTTTGAATACATGTTGTATTTGTGTGGTTTCTGCATTAACATGGTATAGGCAGGGTTTCCATCCAGTTTAGAAACTCCAACTTGGCGCAGTTTCCGTGCAGTTTAGGAACTCCAAATTCTTGGTCCATTGTCTTGAGAATGTCACACACATTCCTCATGCTATAGGATGGGTGTGGCCAAAACATGGTATGACTTAAACGGGTGGGTAAATCTCCTTCTTACACTAAAAAGCTGCCCAAATTGACTAAATACTAAGATGTTTTTTTGCAAGGAAACAAGTGTAAAAGTCGTACCTTATGTCTCACGAGACTTCAGCAGTAAAGATCCCGGTTATGATGTAACATTGCACAACTTTTTACTGTAACTATAGGCTGTACCAAGCAATTCATTATTAACAACTCATGTCTGCTGAAAGTAGCCCTGGCAAGCTTCTTTGGCCTAATATGAACATAATTAAGCATACACTACAGGTTTTAGAGACCTCTTCATTCAGTATTTTATTTGAAGTGTCACCATTTATTCAACAGTTCAAATTATTGCCATTTGACTAATAAAATGCTTTATAGTAGAGCCCTGCGGCGGGACTGGGTTCCCGCGGGTCTCGTGGGTCCCCCGGACATGAAAGGTAATTTGAGGGACAGACTAAATCTCATCTGTTTAACAAGAGTAGGCTAATCAGGAAATTCCTAATTTTATTTGAGCTTCTCTTTTGTATAAGTGTTTAGCTCCGGCCCTCTGAATCCAATCAAGTCAGAGAATCACAGGTATCGGTGTTGTTCTGTGACGTCACTTGTGCAGATTGTTGCTGCTGTATCATTTTATCTTTTGGCCCCCTTCTCACCAGGGATGTCTTCCCCCGGTTTTCTAAACGTTTTACGACGATGGGTTGTTTCTCCCTTATATGTAAAAATGTCTCGTGTCATTATCACTTATTATTTTCGTTTTATGGTGTCAGGTTACCACATTTGTGTGTGTGTGTGTGTGTGTGCGTTACAGGTCCATACCAAAGGGGGGGGGAAGAGAAATCTTTAGGAGATCACAATATAGCCAATTCTGTTTCACTTTAACCATTCTTCTTTCAAACTTTTTAGTTGACTGTGAATGCTTGTTAGCATAACTGTTATGTATGTTAATATTTTTTAAATTAACAAATTATTAATTTCCCCAGTGTTGAAGGCACATACACAAAAAAAAAAACATTCTCACTGATTACCAGTTTTAATCCAGAAAGAAACACAGATGTGACCCATGTGTGCTGAACTATATATTCCATGTCTCCCTATTTAGTGCAGTGGAACAGTCGCAAGAGATTTATTTTTGGTGCGGTGGCAGTTGTTGAATTAAGATATATACATACCCCTTTTTTATAGTTTCCCCTGTTGGGAGAGTATAAAATGTATAAGAAGTCCTACACATAAGCTACCTGCTGCAATTACTATTGACTTAAGTGTGAGGAGTCTATGCAGTGTTTAGTACTTTTTGAGAATTCAGTGGAAAGATGCTGTATTGTGTGGCTTATGGGGGCTCTAATAGAAGCAAAAGATATTTATGGATTTTTTTTCCCCAGAGGATCCTATGTGAAGAAAGGCTTGGACCCATAAAATTAAACTGACAAACTTTACTCCTACCAAATACAGCAGGGTATGTCCTGACCACTTTGAACATGACTGCTACAAAAGGCTAGAATTGGCTTTTATAAGTAATAGAGAATTATAAAGAAGAAGAAGAAGAAGAAGAAGAAGAAGAAGAAGAAGAAGAAGAAGAAGAAGAAGCAGCAGCAGCACTGGCCAATGGCCAACAGAACAGGAGGGAAAGGGGAACAATTTTCTGCAGAAAAAAGGGCACTCACCGCAGGCCCTCCCTTTGCAACAGGATTTCCTGGAATTGGGGTGCTCCTCCTGGAGCAACCCAGCATCTGCACCCTCATCCTCCAGAACAGGAAAGTCTGCTGCACACTGCAGGAGCCCAAGAAGTGGGCCTAGGCACATTCCCCACTATCAGGGACATGGTAACGGTACTGTTGCAAGGTTCCACCTTCACCAAGGGGGATAAGGACCCAACATGTCAGTCCAAGCCTTTGAGGACAACGGATGCGATGCTTAAGAAGGCGTACGCATCGGCAGCGCTGTCAGTCCGAGCAGCAAATGCCATGGCTATACAGGTACTCTACCAGAACCAGTTAGCAGAGAGGCTGCAGGAAAGGGCTACAGAAGTAGACACAGGGGAGCTACATGCGGTAGCAAAGGCGATGACTGACTTAATGGGGGAGTTAGGTCAGGCATCAGGCAGGTCTCTAGCCGCGCTCATAGCCGCACGCAGACACCTCTGGCTAACCCAGGCCAAAGTCGTCGAGACCGAGAAGGTAGCGCTATTAGATTCCCCAGTTATGCTGGGGCAGCTTCAGCGTTTCTCACCTACCCATCGCGAATAAAAGGGGTCTATACGTCCCCGCATCAAGAACCCGTCGAAGTAGACGCTATTATATTCCCCAGTTATCGAAGTCGCAGACATTGGGGAAAAACCTGATGGCGTCCATCGCCGGTTCCACCGGAGGGTCGGAGATCCCACGTTATCCCAGATTGTAAATACCAGCGGTGGTGCGTCACGGTTTCCGTTCTCCAGTTCGCTGGGCGTATCGTCTTGAAACGGCCCACGTTCAGTAAGAGTGTGAACAGGCTTGCCAAACTTTCCGCCCTTGGACTCGCCAAGCCTCCAGGGTGTAACCCAGGTTTCGCCCCGGGGGGTCCTACCCCGTACGCTAAAGACGCTGGCCCTGGCCCCAAGGGTGTTGCTGCTGATTGCACCTTCAACGTCGCCCCGTTAGTCCCGAACATAAATTATATTAGACACGCAGGGCAGGTGTAATGGGAGATTATATAGTCCGTTCGATCACCGTAATGACTTCAAACGGCCGCACCGGTTATTACCCATTGATAGAGTTACACGGAATCCACACACACTTGGTCAAAAAGAGGCAATGATAAAATGCCGCGGCAGGGCAAACAGGTCTAAACGTCGCCCGCCACCCCAAAACAGGCAAGCAGGCATAGGAAGAGCCGGCGGCAAGGGACCACCAATGGCCAGGGGTAACCAGTTCTCCGCTACTATTACTACCCCTGACACTAGAGAGGATCAGGGTGGGGAGAGCAGCGGGTTCTGCTGATTGCACCCAGATGGCCGAGGCGCCCCTGGTTTGCGCTCCTGTCCGACATGATATTGGGTCAACCGTGGCAGCTCCAGCTGTGCAAGGACCTCCTAAGCCAAGCGAAAGGCTATTATGACACCCGAACCCAGCCCAGCTCCAACTCTGGGTCTGGCCGTTGAACGGAGCCATCTATTCATACGTGGTTTGCCAAATGCAGTGATAGAAACTAGAGACCAGTACTCATACAAATAGAAAGTTTTCTAAGACTGGTGCATTGTAGATCCTGTGACCTGCCCTATTGAGATGCTATTAACCTTCTTACAACACCTGTTTGACTCAGGAAAATCTTTGTCCCCTGGGGCACATTTCCAGGCAGTGCAATTTCTTAAAGGGGCTCGGAGGCTTCATCCTCCCATTAAAAGTATGGTCCCCAGATGGGATCTAGAACTGGTACTGCAGGTCTTTATGGGTTCCCGATTTGAGCCCATGGCATCAGCAGAACTGCGCCCTGTTTCCTTGAAGGTGGCATTTTTAATAGCCATTACGTCTGCCAGACGAGTAAGTGAACTTCATGCATTGTCTATCGATGACACATGTATGGCTTTCACTGGAAATGACTCGCGGGTAACATTAAGAACAAATCCAGCCTTTTTGCCAAAGATGGTATCTTCATTCCATATTAACCAACTAACTGTGTGACTCTTTTTATTTTACTGCAGCAGGATAGCCTACTTATTATCAACATAGTTTTCTTTGAACAAGTTATAACGGTATTCCAATTTTCTTCTTTTTTTATTTACAAACTCCACATGTGTAAAAATCATTCAAAGCTTACTTGTGAAATTTCGTGACATGTAGCTATAAATCCAATAACCTGTTTTAGTATTGAAATAATTTTTTTTTGCTATACATATTTTATTTATCCGGTTGAAAAAATAAACAACTCATCTCTCCTCTTAAATAATAACATGTGGTACATGTTTGGGTTTTTTAGCAGTAAGACCAATCATTTCCCAATTCTATTTACCATCAGCTAAACAAAGTGTTTATTTATTTTTATATGTCAAAATGTTTTAATAAACTACAGCACTACGTCATTTTGAGCAAATAATAGATCTTACTACTGTTGTAGTATAAAATTGAGAGTGTACAACTTTGTGTGTTTTGTTGGTTTTATTTTTGTGAATTACAGTATTTTAAGTGATTTACATTAGTCTTTCCTCATTTAAGCCTTTATTTGATAACTTGTATGATGTATTGTATACCATGATATTAAAGTTACCACAGTATTTTTTTTTTTAATGGTTATCATATTGTGCAAATTTTATACCATCCCATCCTTATCCCAAATCCCCAGAATCTGATATTCTCAATAACTTATGCTAAATGATATTAATACCAAGTTTTATGACAATTGGATAAGTGGTTCTCCAAATATATGTAAAAATGTGTGAAGCGTGACATACGTACATACCACTATATCCCCTTCACATCCATTTAATCTCCACCGGAGGATAATAATATGCATACCGGCTAAGAACCACAATGGTCCCCTGGCTAGAAAGATCGAATGCACTAGCCCAGATATATTGATTTGGGTTGAATGAGCTTTAGTGTATCATACTTTAAGCCAAATGTTCTCATCTGTATCTGTTACACTAACAGATGTTACATATTTATGCATTGTTTGAAAAAAAAGCTGAATTGGTTAAACAGCTGCATTGTGGTGGTAGGACAGTCTTACTGGCTGCTCAGTAGAGAAAAACAGCAGGGCTGAGACCCACACCGCAGGGCTCAGGCACACACCGCAGGGTAGGGAACCTCATACATAATTATATGTTATGTACATGTTATAAAGGTGAAGTTCCAGAAAGTTTATTTTTTCAAGTCTAATGTGCCCATTACACACACACACACACAATATATTATCATTCAAAGGCTTATCTTCAATAGTATGCTGTTGTGGAGGTCACCGTGGTGCAGTATTCTTGGA